>NW_017299641.1:916619-951102 GCF_001594075.2 Trachymyrmex cornetzi
TTCGATTTCTCGCATGTTATATTTCGAGAACCGTGTTCAATCTAGGTCAATCAAAATTTAAATCGACTTGGAGATTTGAAACTTACTTCCGAATCGGCACTGTCAGCACTACTATATATTGCTATTCGCGGTCAACTTTTAGGGTCATGTTATCGTCGTTAAAATCAAAACATTCGGAGACAAGATAACAAGTAATATTTTTATCATTATATACTAATATATTACAGATTTGAACAGCGCCTGATAAAACGAATAGTTAATTTTCCCGGGATACAGTCGATATATCAAACTTGTATCGCCAACTAGGATGTATAAATTGATAGTAGTTAGCCGCGACTGAAGTATTGCGTATTGTTGCGTGGGTACCACAACCTAATATCGTACAACATTTCGATGAAAAACTCCATCGTTATTTGAGAGAGAGAGAGAGAGAGATAAATTTGTCGAATCTCTCTCGTCTCTGAAACGAATCCGTTTCTTTCCCTTTTTTGTCATCACGATCGCGAGGAGTAACGCTTATTTTGATAAACTAAAATCAGAATGTGGAGCACCGGACGACCGAAGGTTGTGCCTCATCGTACTATTATACTATATATACATATACAACACTGCCGTGTGCAATTGCTGTATTATAACGTCGCACGGCTGGCGTATGCAACGCGCATTATATGTGGCTGGCATGGCATATACGTGATATACGTGGCGATACGCAGAGTGATGCATAGCCGAAGCGATCAACGCGACGTGGATTTGTCGCATTCAATATCGTGCGACTATGCAGCGCGATAGATATGCGTTGAGTCACGATCGTCGCATTGTTTTACCTCGAGATTATGCCTTACTTGCGTTTTTAAACGTTACCAAACAAACGCACCTGCAGTTTTATTTCTCGAAACTTTTCGAAAATCACCATCGTTATATAAGTGTACAGTGAGAGCAAAAAGTATTTTTGCGTACAAGGAAATTTGTTATAAAAAAAGCCTTATTTGTAGAAAATAAACATTAATTAGCCATTTTACAATGAATACATTCTGTTCTAACATAAACAAACGAGCTTTGCACGTTGTCCTGATTTTAGAAGCTAAATATTTCGTCTGTAGGAATACTTTTCGAACATTCAAACAATACAATTTTTTATTTTCGCTTATTTTTCAGATGATATATTTTGTAAAATTAATATAAATCTTTTTGGTATATATATATATATATAATTTTCAGAAACATACAGTCTATTTTATTCTTTATGAATAAATTGTTAATTATCCAACAAGAAATGATCGTTAATTAAACTCGTCGAATCGACGTCAAATTGATGTTGAAATTATCGTATTTATATTGATTCGATGACATTAATTCGATGACTCATTTCTCGATGGATAATATTTACGTTTTAAAAATGAAGTATTTAAAAAAAATATTTTCTTTGTACGCGAATACTTTTTGCACTCACTGCATATACGTAGCTTCATTCTAATATTACAATATTTTATCAATATAAACGATGCGGTAAACGGTTTTACGAAAATCTCATTAAACGATTATCTCATATAAGTAAATATGCGTTTATTGAAAACGTCATGCGTTCGTCGAGATTATTAAATTTCCGTGATAGTGACAGAACGACATTATTTTTTTCAATGTAGATTTTATTTGGTTCCTTTTTTAGATTACAAGATTTGAAAGATTTATAGAGATCTGTTAAAATTTGTAACGATACTTGATTGCACAGAAAATAAGTCTTTAGTTATACGAGCTGCGACTAAAATTTGATTGCAGATTTAACAAGTGTTTCAACACACAAGCGGAAATTCCGAAATTCTTCCAATCATGCCGATGGAATTTTTGGAGCGGTTACCATTTCCGAATCTTCGAGTGTATGCCGCCATAAGCGTCACCATACTTTCCTTTTCTATATACTATGCCACTCAAATAATCAAGGATCCCTCTTGGAAAACGAATCATACGCATGTCGATGTCGGAGTCCATTCCGAAGGCGACATTCTCGATCCGACTGATCCGAGAAGTCTTGGCACGCACCTTAAAGAACTTTTGGAATGTATGGTGATGGAGCCTGTCTGTGTTTGGGTATGTTTATTCCAAGTAAATGAATATCAAACTGTCTAGTTGAGAGTATAATAAATCCTATAATACGGCGTATATAAATATTTACGCATATTTAAATTTCCTTTCGATGTTATCGTATCGTTGCACTTTTTAAAAACTTGTTAGTGTCAGAAACTTTGAAGAGTGGATAGCATTGTAAAGTTTTATATGGTTTTTTATATCTATTATCTTTTATAATTAATATAATTAACTATAAAGTAATTTTTCCAAGTTATTAGTTTGCATTATCTTCTTGTCTTCTATCTGTATATAATACAATAGCTATATAATGATCATCTGTCTCAAGCGAGCTAAAGCGAGAAAAAAACAATGATAAAAAAATTGACGAGATAACCGAGTTGATAAATTGGACTAACATGTGTTTTATGGATTGTTGAATAATAATTTAACGTAATAAAAGTCTAAAGCGAGAAAAAAACAATGATAAAAAAATTGACGAGATAATCGAGTTGATAAATTGGACTAACATGTGTTTTATGGATTGTTGAATAATAATTTAACGTAATAAATTTTCGATCGCGATCAAATCAAATAGATTATAAACAGTCCCATTTTTTTTATGCCACGCTTGAAGAATATACATTTTTTTTTTGAAGCAGGAAATTAACATTCGTCGTGACAGTTGGCAGCAGAACGCGCTATCTTCCTCTCTTATGACATTACATGCTTCGTTACAATTGTCGTGTACATACAATTATCAGACAAATTATGCAACTATCGCATGATTTGCTTGACGATTGTTTGTTTCGAATGAATATTCCAAATTGATTTTTGCGTTGCGTTATATTCACGCTATGACTTAACTGTATCTGCGTTGCAGTTAAATACATTAATTTGCACACATTTGTATAATATAGAAAAAAAGTTACATCTTTTTTTTTTAGATTATTATCTTTTAATTGAAATTTCTATCGTTATTTATATTTCTTATAAAATTATTTCAAGATTAGTAATTATCAACAAGCAGAAAATTGTTATGTTATGTTATGTTCTGTAAATTACTGTAAAATGTTCTTTAATATTTACCGTTTAGTTATCAAATTATCTTTACGAGGCAATAAAGATATTCAAGATAGGTGACGTTACACATGCACCACACACATATTATCATTTCTTACTATTGCAATTAAATATTTTGTAGATTTAAGAAATTATTTCGTCTTATCAATAAAATGAAATTATTGAAGATTAAAATTTTTTTCTATTTTGTATACATAAATGTGCGCGCGCGTATGTGTGTATGTATGTGTATATGACATAGCGATAAGGAAAAAAAACTTCCATTTCGTATCGATGTGTATATCAAAGTTTTCTGACGATTTGCACCTCGAATAACTGCGGTGTATTTCAAAATTTTGTTGGCGAAACATTGAAACGGAGAAAAGTTTGAGCCTAAAATTAGATGGCCTTTCTATCATTTGGCAACACTTGTTTAAACTATCTGTCGCCTGTTTAGAGTGCGCGTGTTGGAAAACATCTATTCATATTATTTTTGATACAAGATATAAAAAATAAACAAATTGAACAATAAAAAATGTATAATTTATTTTTTTAATATAAAAATTTAGTTTGATTATCAGTACTAAAAAAGGAACATTGAATCAGATTTATAATTTATATTTTAGTTAATACAATTTTATTTCCCCTAAAATTAATTTTTCTCTCTTAAAAAATTTCAACTATATACATATCTAAAATTATTTTACATTTTTCACTTAATAATATAGATATGTTACTTTATCATTATACGTCCCTTACAATTTCTTTTTTTATAATTTACAGACTTTAGTCAACATGGCTAACTGCATGTTGATTCTTCTTGGCAAAACCATCCAAAAGCTTGTATTTGGCGAACTACGTGCCTCAGAAAACCATCATTTGAAAGACAAGTTCTGGAATTTCCTTTTTTACAAGTTTATCTTCGTTTTTGGAGTTTTGAATGTACAATACATGGACGAAATTGTACTCTGGTGTGTGTGGTTTTTGGCGCTTGGCTTCCTGAGTCTTCTTAGCCAACTTTGCAAAGATCGATTTGAATATGTGAGTATAACGAAGAGCAAAAATACAAGACATGCCAAAAGAAGGCAATTAACCTTGAAAATGTAATATCTTTCATATAACTTTGCGCGCTGTATAGATTTATATTAATTTAAAATAAAAGCACATTTGATTCTGGAATGTTTTCTTGTCATATTTAACAATCAATGATTTTGATCAAGTATCTTTATACTATGTCTCAAGAAGTGTATACATTATAGTATATAATTTTTATATTTTAGCTGTCCTTTTCACCCACTACGCCAGGATGGAGTCACGCGCGACTTCTCGTATTGTTGGCGGCAATTCTTGTGCTATCTTCCTTCATGCTTTTATTCTGCATCGCTGCAGCTTTCTTTTTCATATCTTTTAATACTTTTGCTTTTATGGCAGCTGAGGTAAGCAATGTAACAATTAATTATTTATCGACATCAATTTTATGGTCATTATTTACAAACTATTCAATTTCGAGTATCTCACACACGCACACACACACGCGCGCGCGCGCGCGCGCACAATATGTCCAAAAAGTTCTTAGACAAGACTTCTACATAGTTCCCTTTCTTTTGATACATTCAATAGAACGGTAGTACAATGATTGGAAGCTATTATAATACGACTCTTTCGGAATCGTCTTTTCTGGAAGAAAAATATTATGATAGTTCCAATCACTGTAAAGAGGAGGGGACTATGTAGAAACTGATATTTGATTTTATTAGAATTTTTGTCTGAGAATTTTTCAGACATATCGCGCGCGCGCGCGTGTGTGTGTGTTACGTGAATTGTTCAAATTCTTTGTTAGTTTAAGTAGTTGTTATTTCACTTTTGAATGAATATTAGGAAAATATCAAATCTGTCATACACGCTGTCTAAAATATAATAATTTTATCTTATAATAATTATGCATTTTGTAATAATTATTTGTTCTCTGTAGTGTATTCTACTTGGAGTCCGTACGATTCACGTGATGTTACGCTATTTGATTCATCTGTATGATACTCGTGGTGCCGGCACTTCGGCGCAACGATCTTGGGATAAACGTGGTCCATTGACTTACTACACGGATTTGATTTCGGAATTAATTGTGCTGGCAGTCGACTTTTTTCATCATGTTCACATGCTTTTGTGGAGTAACATCCTTTTGAGCATGGCATCGCTAGTAATATGTATGCAATTGAGATATCTGTTCTACGAGATACAACGGAGAATTACAAAACATAGAAACTATTTGGCTGTACTAAATCATATGGAGCAGAAGTACGTAACGTGCATTTATGCTATACATAATGAGGTTTAATTGTTTTATTATTTTGATTTTATTGTAACCTTCTTACGATATCTTACGTATTGTTTTAGATTTTATTTATAAAACACCAAGTATTTTATAGCGTATTGAAAGTCTATAGACAGAATGTCATATATTTGCATCTTATTTATTCCGGGAATTTTTCTTACATACACGCGCGCGCGTGCACACACACAAATTCTGAATATCATCGGAAATTCGAATATTAATTATAATTTCTCTTAAACTCTATTTTTGATGGAAATAATAAATCGTAATAATCATAGGCATATAACATTTTATATTATTGCAAGTTCGCATTTTATTCTATTTTTTTAAGTATGTAAGAGTCTATAAATTCCTTTGTAATCGCGCCAAATTACAAATAATCAATAATTTTTTTTAGATAAATAACTGTTTCAATTTTTTTAGTTATCCAATGGCTTCACAAGATGAGTTGGCCGAGAACTCTGATAACTGCGCCATATGTTGGGAGAAGATGGAAAGCGCTCGTAAATTACCCTGTACGCACTTATTTCACAACTCATGCTTACAATCTTGGTTAGAACAGGACACATCATGTCCCACATGTCGATTGGGTTTGAGTATGCAAGCGAATCATAGAGAAAACACTCTAGAGATACCTCCTGATCCACAAACCCCTACGAGAAGAAATAGTAACCATTTTTTTCTCTTTCTCGATGCATCGAGATATGTATCTTGGTTGCCTAGTTTTTCCGTCGAGGTCTCGCACAACAGATTACGTGGTAACATATCTACATTTGCACATACTAATTCCCAGATGGACGCAATGGCGAGACAGGTAATATGTACATATGTGTGCATGTCGGTTGACCTTATTACATATATGTATAAAGAATGTAAACCAATTTTAAATTTCTTATAGATCTTGCAAAAGAAACAATTTATCCTAACAAATATATTTATTAGGTACAACTACTTTTTCCTCATTATCCTCGCAATATAATCCTAGAAGATCTTAGAATGACTCGATCGGTTGAATGGACAATTGAGAATATACTTGATGGGATATTAACTATACCACACCATTTAATCGAAGAACCGCAAGAAGAATCCGTCCCACAAATGCAAACGATCGTGACAAATATTACGCCCAGCTCTTCGATCCAAAATTCATCGGATCCTAGATTCGATATTCCTTTTGCCGATAGGTAAGAAAGATTTGAAATATTAAAAATATAAATATATTAAGCTATAGCCTTAATATTATCTGTATCTGTTACTGTACGTTAAGAAATATACGATAACCGATCTATTAAAAATCTGAAATCATAAATCGAGATGAACATGTTTTGTCATATTGCTCATAATCTAGATATTATAGGATATTTTATTTTTCATGGAATAATCTATATGTAAATATATTATTTTTATAGTGGAGAAGAACCTTCGAGTCTTGGTGGTCGTTTTTCGAAATCATCTGCTGAGAGAGAACTTATACTTCAACGACGAAAAGAACATATGCGATTAACAGCACGGAGAAGGTATTTGGAAAAACATCGGAAATCCGAGATTGATTCGACAAATTCGCAGATAACGAATACTGAAAATATTGAAAATACTATATCCTAGGTATAAGCAGAAATAAGATTGATTAATACGATTTTGAATTCAAATTACTCAGAGCTTCGTAGTTGATATGAAATTGACAGATGTACATTTTTTATTTTATTTTTTTTTCCAAATACGAGACAAGATTGTGGAATATACAACGCGGTGCATACTTTTTGTTTGCTGATGACTAATTATTAAATAGAGCAAGAGCTATCGAAAAATCTCTTTGTGTATTTAATAGTTAGTGCTCTTTAATCTTTTGAAAACAACAAATTAAAGTCGCAGTCAAGAGATTAGATATGACATTTAGAATATTGAGAGGTTGTGAACGATATACTCATGAACGATTAGTATTGAACCAATTACTCAATGCCATCAAGTTATGATGAAAGCTACAATGAGACGACTAAATTATAATAGAAGATGTTAAGATTTTTACGTAATTTAAATCATAATAAATACCTACAGTGACATGTAATACACATGCGTTTTGAAAGAAAAATTGTTAGAGAGAGAGAAAGAATAACTTTATTGGGTTTTGTAAAGATCTTAAGCTGCATTGTCGTCCACTTTCTAACGAATTAAAATTTTTGTTTTAAGGCTTTCTACTTTTCTTTTATATTTTGCATAATTTGTAAAATAATCTTTATAAACTTATAGATTGAAGAGGGAGAGAGAGAGAGAGAGAGAGGGGGGGGATATTCAATTATAAATAGGTACATTAAATGTTAATATAATGAATGTATTTAGTGCCATAAATAAATTGAAGTGACACGTGCCAATTCAATGAGCATGGATTCAGTTATGCTCATTAAAGCTTTATTAGTTGTTTCTAAAAAAGAAAAAGGCATGGGAAATTTAATTAATCTTTATCCTACAAGTATGGGTCACTAGTGACCGAGCGATTCCTGTTCGTGCAAGTTTCTTTGAGTCTTTTGGTAATTATAAAAAAAATTATACTACATTTTATTATTTTCCAAAATGAAGTTCCAATATTTATTCTAGAAAGTTGAAAATATGTTGGTGAATTTTTAGAGATTTTTTTAATCATTCAGAGGCGTATTAAGATTCCCACCTGAGTTCTCCTCGGGTGTCATGTCATCCTTGTTTAACGTTCGAACAACAAGGACGACATCCGGGGAGCACCCAGGTGGGGGAATCCGAACTTGCCTCTGAATAGGTGAAAAAAACGGACGAATCTAGTGACCTCCGTTTGTATGGATGAGGCACCAAATTTCTTGTATGGTAAGGATTTATTTGAGCATTATGCCCGAATAATCGAATTTCCCATGGTATATAATATATACAGGATGTCGTATAAAGTGGCCACTCCTTTTTGTTTCGTAAATTAACAGAGATAGATCTAATAAATATAACATCAAATTAAACGATTCTAACTAAACTACGATATAATAAAAGTTGTCACGCTCGTCCTAATGAGTACAACGCGCGCGCGATGTATGATATAACAAAATTATTTTACAAATTATACGAGTTATTTCGGTTTAATGTTTTGCGAGCAACTAATACCTTTTCAATTTAAGCTCTGCGGTGTATCAAACTTCCGATTCTCGTATTGATCCAAATGACAACATGTTAACATGTTAATTGTCAATACGAGAGTCGAAAGTTAGCCATATTGCAGGGCTGAAATTGAAAAGGTATTAGTTGTCCGTAAAATTTTTAATCGAAATAACTTAGATAATTTGTAAAATAATTTTGTTATATCGTACATACATCGTTATGCTCGTTAGAATAAACGCTACAACTTTATTATATCGTATTATTTACTTTACATGTAAAAATGATGTATATCCCTCCGGTCTCTAAGGTGGATAATTTTTCCGAATGATTACTATGCTTGCAATGGAGTTTAGATAGAATCGTTTAATTTGATATTATATTTATTAGCTCTTATCTCTATTAATTTACAAGATAAAAAGGGGTGGTTACTTATACAAGGACACTCTTTATTAGAGACATGTTTTCATAAAAAAATAACGTTATCATTTGCATAAAAAATTTATTTAATGATTAGTAACATGCACGCAATGATCGGTGATTAATCCAGAAAAAAGAATATAAAATGTAAAATTTTTGATTCGAAGATACAATCAGTCATGCTATGTTTGTGTCTGTAAACAAGTTGAGGTATGTGCTTTTCATCATTATCTACTAAAAATTTATTTAAAAAAAAGAAACTTTTTAATTTGTCAAATATTTCAAGCAACACAGATTTTTTACATGACGTCAAGGAGACGTTTGTTCTGTTTTATAATTTATATTAGTTGTTACATTTGACTTGATAATTATAATTTGCACAAAGACGAAAATTAGAATAACCAGTTGTAAATCTTGTATATAACTTAATTTCGTATGTAGTGAGCAAGGGTTCGGAAGTTTACAAGTTTTGATGGAAAATTGTTTCTTAGTGTATTTGATTTAGATGACAAATAACTATTGACCTTTTCAATCTGGTGTTACCGTTATCGCCGTAAAAAATTCGCAACGTTATTACTAAATCGTTATTATAATAAAGTAACGATAAAAAGTAACGGTGTTACACGTATATCCCTGAAAACAATATATAATTACATATATAAAAGCTTAAACATGAATAAAATCTATTGTCGTAGACTTTGTGCTTGCATCGTAATGAGGGGCAGTTTATTGTAAGACTTTATAAACTTCCGAGCCTTTAATGATAAGTAAATTTTAATATTTTATTCTATATAATTGAATATATACTATATATATATTCCTGATAATAATAGATATTTCTTCTAGTTTAATGAAAGATTTTTATATTTTATGATTCACTATTTATTTTCATAACAATGCAATCTGCATATTTAACTTGTATAAATTTAATAATAAGATTCGCAGTTTTTCAGTTTTTTCCTGGTTTGATGATTGTGTGATGAAATTTGATGAAATATATTCACCTATATTCACACATAAATAACATACATTAGAAAAAACATATGTATCCGTATACATATATTAGTAATATATAAAATATACCCAGGATGTGCCACAACTCGTAACTGTAAATATAATAACAGATTCTTTGATTGAATTTCGAATCGAATTTTTTTTCCTTTAATTTTTTAATTTGTATATCTCTCTTTGTAATATATACGAAATTTTAAATTGAAATTCTATCAGAATCTATTCGGAAATTAATTGGAGAACATAATTGTGTATTTATTTGTCCTGCAAAGTAAATCGTAGTTCATAAAACATTTCTTCATCATGATTCGTAATTCGGATATTTAGAGAGATATATCTCGATGTTATCGCTGAAGAAAAAATTCATTTCAAATTTATCAGAAAATACTAACAAATATATACAAGATATAAATATATACATATATATCTGTTATTAGAACTTATGTTAGTCATAGGACAGCCTGTATTATGATAATTATTTATTAAGAGATATATATAGATTTGTGGAAATGTGTCTGCATCCAAGAGAAGAGAAAAACTTATTTTATGAATGATGCATTGTTGTATTAAAAACTTTGTAAGTAGCTTTATTTACATCGAACCATTTATATATATTTTATGGATCTCTAAGTTGCATATAAATAGATAATAAGTAATGAAACATAAGGCAATTTATATTTAAGTCAACTTTCTGTATATGGCATATACAAAATTCACTGTTTCCATTGTAGCTATCATTAATAATAGTGTTAGTAATAGTTTTATTTTCAAAACATTTAAATTATTACGTTTCATAGGCAGATAATCTGCATTAAATTTCTCAAGGAATTAAAAACTTTATTATTCTTGTTAATTGTCTCTATGTGTAAATAAAATATATGTATGAAAATATATCAATATTTTCATATAAATAAAAGAGCTTTATTAAATTATATTGTTTTGAGAAATATATAATAACTGGCTAGAGTTTGGCGAGTTAAAGGATAGTCTAATAACGCGCTTTCCTGAGTCTCTCGAAACTGTAACTTTATAATACAGTACGAACTTTTTCTTAGGATCTTTATAAATATGAGCATGGGGTGTCCTAAGTCTCTTCTATTCTATATCAATGTAATATCTATTCTACACTTGACATTGTACAACTAGTAATAGTAAGACAAATAAAATGCATTATAGATTGTTGTAGTTATATTGCTTACTTATTTTACGTAATTATGTAAATGTTCTTACAATTTATGTTACATAATGTAGCAAGTCAACACTTGTATAGATAATTTGATATCGATATAAATATTTTCCAGTAATTTCATGTTGTGTGAAGTATTTTTGCACAATAAATAATTCTATCTTTACTTTTCATATATGATAAAAGAAGATGTTTATACGTCATTTAATTTGACAAATGGAAAATTAATAATTTATTGTTAGATTACTTACCAGTAACACTACTATTCATTGGGCCACCTCCAATTTGGCTGATATAAATTTTTTTTATTTAATATTTGGAACGTAAAATCACGCAGAAAAGGAATTATGTGCTGAATGAATTGTTTAAAGTTATTATATTATTTTCATAATTTTATTAATCAATTACAAAATATTTAAATGAAAATCAAAGAGTAGCAGTAGAAAAACATGTTATATATTTATATATTAAACCCAATTTATTTTTGAAAATGATGCTGTTGATCTATTATATATGTATACTATAGCTGGACATCTTATCCAATGAAATTCATTATAACAATATGTAAAATAATATGTGCAAAAATAAAGTCTGCAAATCCTCTTTCTGGGCTTATACCATGAAATTGACTTCTATTTTGTGGATTAACTTGCAATCGGAGACAAACTGGAAAAGAAAAATAACGTAAAATCATCAATTACCTGTGTAAATGAGTGAAAAAAGATAATAGCTTTAATGTAATCTTTGAATATGAGATAAAGTACTAGAATGGTATACGGAAATTCGTATCAATAATACAATGTAGAAAAAAAAACAGAATCCAAGGCTACATATCAAAATTTAAATTTTGGAACATATAGCTAAAGACATACACATCTGCATTTGTAGATTGTATTTGCATATGCACGTTAGATGATGTAGTTAAAGAGTTGTGCGGAAAGAAAAACATATAACGAGTACAGATATAATTACCTCCGAGAATGAAGCAGGATACACAGGATATGAAACCACTGAGAAAACTATTGAAGGGAAAAGTGCCGACGAGGCAACAATACACGAACTGGATAACACCCGTCAGAAATACGTACAATAAGTACGCATCGATAATTTTCAGTTTCTTGGGTGTATTTTTTGTGTATTCTGACCAAAATTTATGTAACACTGTCAACGCCGTCATATTTATCAATCTTGACACAAAATATTACAAGAGCGAAATATTGGAAAATTTTTCACGTACAAACGCGTGACAAGCACCTGCAAAGTGCAAGCACCGGCGGTGACACGTATGGCACATATATTACACAGAATACACAGAGAGAAACCTTGAGAGAGGACATGACGCCCATGACGGCCCAAAACCTGTAACCGCAAAATGCTGCCGCGCACTACCGCCCTCTGAACAAGTGGATGTTAACTACACAATAATATCCACGTATTTTACCCCATTGGGCCGTCATGTCAGCTCTCTCAGGTTTTTCTCTGCCGTCGATATATAATTTCGTTAAGTCCATTTTTCAATGTCGCATATATATATTATACAAAAAACCTAATGTCGTTTTCATTTCATACACAATTAAGTGAGGGTAATGATTATTATCATAATATATTTAATACCTAACAATAAAATAAAACTCAGTGGAATTATACTACTGCTATATATTCATATTTTGATTTGAAATTTTACTATAGAACTTTAAGTAATAAATATATTTCTATACTTGCGCGATGTTTAAATAATGATTCACAATTTATAATTGCTAATTATTATTTTATAAGTTCGATTTTTTTCTCATATAATAGCCTTCATTTATTTATTCTAATTGGTTTTTAATTTTTGAAAAGAATATCATTTCTAGCCCGTATTCAAGACACTCTTTTATATTTGAAATTCTACAGTATACATATAAACATGAACTATGTACTAAATGCATGCTAACAACGTAAAAGCGCTTGCCGAATGCATACAGGCTTCTTTACCTTCATAAAACGCATGATCAGCATGATCCCAAATTTCGAAAAAGACTGAAATTGTTTGCGTTTATGTAGCATTTATATACCACATTCGAAAGCTAGCGTGATCCAATAAGCATCCGCAGCGCAGCGAGGCATCGCGCTCATTGGCTGGCATTCGAGTGGTGGGGTTCGCCGTTTGACGGCTCATATAAATAGCGCGTAATTTTCCCTTTCACGCTTTTGCGACTCGAGCAGGGGACGGGGGTATAGCCTGTCATTTTAACGTTGGAATAGTTCGCATCCCTGTCTTCGAATCGACTTTTCTCCATATTCTAATCTCTGCTGAATGTATAATAAAACGACGTTGGAAAAGTTCGCAGCCCTGTATTCGAATCGACTGTGACTTTCTCCATATAGCCTAATCTCTGCTGAATATAAAACGCTGGAATCTCTTGGAATATAAAACGACGAGAAACAGCACGAAAGGATCGTTTATCGTTGGATTTCTTTACTAAGGTAATCAATAATTAACTTTGCCTTTACTTCTCGTAACAGGGTAAATATCGAATATTGCAGAGTCTAGTATAGTATTAGGACACTGATTATTCGGTCGAAAGTATATTTCTCGCATACTCGTTCGATCGAAAATCAAGATGCGCGACGTCGTCGGGTCTCGCGACTCTCGCGTCGCTTTTTGCGCGTGAAGCGTCAAGTTGACCGCACACGGAAAACGACGCCGCTTCCCCTTTTCGCGTTCACAATATTCACATTTCGTTCGCGAAATGCGGTGGATAGGGGTGGATAGAGGATTTTTATATGCGATATTTAACTACCGCGTGATTACGACGCGTCGTTAATTAAGAGACGAGATTGGCATCGATCAAATGATAATTGAAACTTAGATTAAACCTGTTTGTTGTTTATTGCAACACTCAGTTCACGCAATTATAGATCCAATATTCGCTTATAAGAGAAGGACGCATTGCCGTGTCGCTCCTGGCGTGTGAAATTGATCACATCAAGAGACGAATTCACTTCGACACAATAATTGCATTTATGTTTTATTTGCAGAATGTAGCGAATACAAGATAGTCGGCTCCAAATGAGTGGCGTCGCGACTTATTGAATTGGTAAGCAAAATTTATATTAATTTGATATCGATAATTCGTTCGAGCATGTATTATTTAACAATACTCGTGCAGAAATTTTTCGCTATCTTAGATGCATTCTAATGTCCAAATTTTATTTGTGAAATATCGCAAGTATCAAACATGACAAATTTTTTGCGTTCTTATTTTTTTGCTGTCGCAACATGAATTATGCATCACGTATAATTAATATCAACAATACGAATAAAATATGACATGGTCGCATTATATTTAAGGTGCGTTCCGCTTTCATCCTCATACGCTATAAGCATTAGTTCATTCTTGTTGTCTGTCAAATATTAAACAGGACGTAAGCATCATTTATCCTGTTTTGTACTTACAATACTTGTAAGCATTGTAAGTACAAAACAGAGCGCATCCTTAATAATTATTTGCAACTGCACTTAATTTTAACAAATGATTTACTAAGTGCTGTCTACGTGTCACAGAATAAGCAGTGGGAAGAGAAGAGAGACGAGAAGCAGGCTTGACAATTCTGTGAGAAAGAGGAGGAGGAGGAGGAGGAGGAGGCTTAGGAAAAGTATTGGGTTTCGATGGAGCAGCTTTGCTGTAAGCAAGCTTATTGCTTACTTGCATAAAAAATTAGTCATTTCTTCCCATTAGACTGTTTTATTTCAATGACTAAAAAATAATAATTGAAGAAAAAGAATGAATCTAAAATGTTATGGAAATTTATTCTTATGAAGACAATTTTGAGAAAATGTATAATTATTTTTTAGCGGATACATAGTTGAAAAATTCAATGTGTTTAAAAATTATTTTTCGAATTATTGATTATTTTGAACGCTATTTTAATTTGGATCTTGTATTTGTATGTTACAGAACTACGTAGCCACATAGCTAAAAACTCCATTGCTGCGCATCGGTCGGTGAGTGACAAAGATTTTATTAGGTAACGAATCTGTGAAAAATGTAGCAGATCTATCATTATATTAGAAATAAATATAATGCTTTATAAATCTGTTAAATGCTTAAAAATGGATTAGCTGTAAACAATTAGGATACATATTTAATCTTGGATTTGTCTATCGTTATTTGTCAACTTGGTGTACTATTGTGTTTGAGACTATTATGTTTATACGCGGAAAAAAATGTTTCATATATAATTATATAAAATTATATAAAAAATTGACATATTTTATATACAATTATATATAATTTTATATAATTTTATTTATTTATATAAAAATATTTTTTCCCAGGATGTTTTCAGAATATTTTTCGATACTTATAAAACTCAGCTAAAAAATATATTAAATAACAAGTCTGTATTTTTTTTAATATTAAGTTCTATCAAAATTGTTTTTTTTTTTCGAGATTATGGATTTTGTAAATCGCGTTATCAATTTTATCGCCAGTAGCTATATGCAGAGAGAAATCTGAGAGAGGACATGATGGTCCAAAACCTGTAACCGGAAAATGCTGCCGCGCACTATTGCCCTCTGAAGAAGTAGATGTAAACTAAAAAAGAAAAACATTGAAATAAAAATATTTTTTTCTTTTTTAATTAAAAGCTGATGTAAATTTTTGAAATCGTTGAAATCTTTATTAATTTAATAGATTTTAGTTATTTTAGCGATTTCAACTATCTATTTCCATTAGGAGCACCGCGAAAAGTTGGATATTGTTGTGTAGTTAACATCCACTTCTTCAGAGGGCGGTAGTGCGCGGCAGCATTTTGCGGTTACAGGTTTTGAGCTGTTATATCCTCTGTCAGAGATTTCTCTCTGACCATACCCATTTTCGACACTACGATTTTATCGACAGTTTCGCAAAATAGACATGATACTCAGTTCTCATATCAAAAATGGATGTTGATGCGCTGATTGGTGCATAAAAAAGGTCGAGAGAGAAAGTAGAGGGGGGGGGGGGGGGGAGGACACATTGATTGGCTGCTAAGTAACGCACTCTATAACAAGATCCCGAACGTAATTAAATTACCGTCAAACGGTAAATAAAATAACATAAGAAACGTTAAGTTATATATATATTTTTTTTATTTATTATCGATCACTTAGAAGAATTGTTAATCTTTAAATAATAATTTTTATTAATCTTGTATTTATAAAAAAATCATGTTCCGTATTTCTTTTTATCATCAAAATTATTTTTTTCTAAAATTATTTTGCTGATAAAAAGAAATGCGGAATATGATTTTATATTTAGTACACAATTTTGTCTACAAAATCAATAGCTAACTGTTAGTGAGTTAATTTTATTATTTTGTTTGTATGAGCTATATCGTGATTGATTCTTTATCTTCAAAACGTAACAACTGCAACAAAATACTTAAATTAATTCATAACTTAGTTACATTGCATCACATCTTTATTTTTAAATATTTAAAGACATCATAAATAAATATCTACGATTAAAATTTACTTCAGCTTTCAATTAAAAAAGAAAAAAATATTTTTATTTCAGTGTTTTTCTTTTTTTCTGAAAATCATATCGTGTCAACTAACTGCAATGTAAATATCGAAATTTGAGAATATATTAATAAATCATTATCGTACAATTTCAATATCATTTTTATAATTCCAACATATATCACTCGTTATATAACATAGAAAAAATTTGCGAGATCTATAGTTAATCAGCAGCTCATTCTTGGATAATTCAATATCTGGGATGCACATTTCAGGTAAAGTTATGAGAAAGATTTAGGGCCGGTTTTACTACAATTAACACCGGTCACTTGATCGACCGATTAAATTTGAGAATTGCCACTGCAGCGTATTTAACTGTATTTCCTGAACCGGATGCATGATCGATCGCTCCTTGAGATGGAGAAAAAATCGCAAATGAATAGAAAATATGTACTTATTCTTACGCAATGTCCCGAGCAGAACGATGATGTAAGAATCGATCAAGTTCATCGGGGTCGAGGAAGAGACTGCTTATCGTTCTCTAACCGGAGATGCAACTTCGATCATGCGTAAAATGGCATGGCTTCAAAGTAGAGTTGCTTCCTTTTAGATATATAAATTGTTCGCTCATCATATTCAAAGAATTCGTACAGCGAGACAGAGATTATTCCGAACGAAACAATCTGTGTGGATCGTTGCACGTATAGTTCATAGTCGATATTGATTTAGCGCAATATTTTTTGTTTGAGTTTTTTTAATATACTTATCAATTGTTTATCTGTTAAGTTTAACATATTTCTAGTTTTTACTTAATTATATTATATTAATGTCATGCCGTAGAATACTATAACGCGGGTCTTTTTCTCTAGAATCTCTTTCTTCAGAATTGAAAAATTAAAATCGTTGAATTATTAAAAATAAATCAAATTAAAGTTTCCATGTATCTATGTGTGCTACGTAAATTTATTAGTCATTCGAATTTTGTAATTAACAAAATTGATATTTATTATCGTAAGTTGTTCTTGCGTTAAAAACATAACACTCTTTCTTCCCTTTCTTTGATGAAAACTTGAGTTTGTTTCTCAAATTTGAACATTATAGAAAAATGATCCACGCAATAACATGGATTGTGGACGCAAAATTCTTGTATCATTATTTTTCTACACAAATCTCTCTCCGTGCAATTTCGCTCACTCGGCGATTTACTATGACGAACGTTGTTAAATGTTGCCAGACAAGGTGCAATCGGCTAATCGGCACGGGAATAACGTGGCTTGTAATGATCGCGCTCGTTCGATCGCCATTATGCGCGGCGCGGCGCGGCGCGCGCGAGGTACGCGCGCGACGGCTTCGTCTTATAAATTATTGCGGCTTCTCGACTCCGCGGGTTACGCAGAGGGTCCTTCAGGCGAGCTGCTACCTTGGAGCACAACCTGACGAGTGGTGTCCTGACAAGCAGCCTGTTGCGTGACCCGAGCGATCAATATCTGTGCGAGCGCAACACCCGGCAACTGCTCCTCGTATCTTCGTATAAACTGACGTATACGCGCCCTTCTCGTATGCCACGGGATCGCGCCACGCCGCGTTCTCTTTTCTCTCAGTTTAATCTTTTCCAGCTTGAAGAAGGTTGGAAGGTTGCCGTGTACGCGATAACGGCCAGGTAACTTATCGTTTCATATTACACGTCGAACTGGTAGCGACGGAGAAAATACGCCCCGCGCGCGAGTATTTCGATGAGAATTTTTGTAACGACTCCAGTCGAAAATGTGCGTATCGCGTCGCGTCGCGTCGATGTGTGAGACGTGTGAGACGACCATTTTCAAACTGCCTTGCTTCAATCTCGTATCAATTTTGTCTAAAAATGCTTCCTTTGAATAAAAGAGCTGAAAAATGATAAAGAACATTTGGAGTGGAAAAAGCTTACAGATGTGACAAGATTTTTCTATAGACTATCTGAGATTTTTCTTTATCAGGTATTTTATCATTAGATCTGGAGTGAATTTTCTATAGCAAAAAAAAAAATTATATAGTTCTATATAGCTAAACTGACTAGATTAGATTATGTCTAACACGATTAATTCTTTCGAAAATTATCTAGTTTGTGAATTAATTATTTTATTTGTCTTTTATCACAGAATAGTTTCTGACATTTGCGCATTTATAAAAACAATTCTATAAGTAATAGAAAGAATCATTTATCGTTAAAACATTACTGGTATTGGTAAAAGTATATAAAATGATTCACTTTTATACATCATATATAGCATACAGCTTGAAAATTAAAAATAGTTCTTCTATTGACGAAAATTTTTTTCATAAACGCAAATAAAGTTAAGTTTAAATAGGATAGTAGTTTCGTTATTTTGCTGCTCACTTGTACCGTGCTTCCGAGAGCTCTTTGTTTAATCTCTCTCTCTCTCTCTTGTCTCTTAGAGTTCAAGGAGTTTCAGAAGTTTTAGAAGACTCCTTTTCATTTTACGTGTGTAAAGTAGGCATACTTTATCTCGATAAAAAAAGAGAATAAAGTGTTCCGATAGGAATATTTTTTATTAAATACAAAGACTAAGAAAAGAGAGAGCAGGAAAGAATCGTAACACTTGGACGTATATCTTTTTACTTAAACTTCGTTTAATTATGCAATATCTTAATGAAGAAATATGGTGATATAGATGTTCGACGAAGTCTGTCTTTCGAAATTAACGATGGCGCTTATTGCGCGTCGTCACGCTTGTAAATGTCATTGCGTAGTTAACACAAAGGGAGAGATAACAGAGTTTGGAATAGAAATTAAATTAATGTTCTTTTGATTATAAATATATATACTGATTTCATTAAGTGTGTATATATATTGTATGTATACACGCATACGCGCGCTTTTACACACACACACAATTCTATACATTCTCATTTATCTATTACGTATTAAATGATATATTAACTAGTATATTAAATAATAAGTAACATTATATAGTGTATACTTATAATGGTAAATTCTATTCACAGATATACCATTTAACTATCTGATATGTGTTCAAGTGTTAGATCTAAAATTTATGTCTAAATTTATTTAAATATAAGAGATTATGTACATCTATATTTATAAAAAAATTTTGTATATCTTTAATTAATATTTCTTTTTCTTGATAGCGCTTTTTATTAATTTCTTTTTCCTATTTTTCATATACGTTTAGTAAGTATATACAATATAAAAAGTCGATACAAATATGAGGGCTTGATATCGATTTGTTCACATGTCTAAATAAACGTTGGGTGCTTTCCATTTAGTGACTCAAGTCAACACAAGTGTCGTACTATCTTTGTTATTCTCTGAATGGCGAAAAAGATAGAATAATGCTTGTGTCGACTTGTATCCCTAAATAAAAAGTACCCATTATGTACAAAAACATGATAAATAATAAAGTAATTATTAATTTATAGAAATATTTTACAATTTACAACAATTATAAAAATGTCGTTACTTCATATAACTTAAATATTTTTGGTTTATAACTTATAGGCTTTTAATTCGTTGAGTCGATATTTATAGACTTCAATCTATTATTTAAATGTCAAAAAAAGAGATGGTTAAAGCTAAATACATTTTGTGGGTCATGATGTATATTTAGCAAATTTATTTGTCACATTCGTTGCTCGTGCTCCAGTTCGTAGTTTTATTTATAACTTGACTCGCAAATGTCATTTGCGGAGGATATTATTCAGTGACAGATCTAATAGATGCTGACCATCGATTCTACAATTTCTTTGTTAATTTATGTACATGTTCTGCTCGATATATTAGATTCGACAACACAAAATTAGTATTGATCATATGAAATATGAAACTAACAATGACATTTTATATAATGAAATGATATTATATATTATTTTGGGTTTTGATGCAAAGTTTGTGCAAGTTCTAATTATATTAAAGAATATTTCAAGAAATTATATCAATTTACTTGCAAAGTGCATGGGAAAATTGAAAGAGACTTTTATTCTACTAAAGATTGTAAAAAATATCTAAATTTATATGCAGTATTTCCGATTCAGAAATACTGAATAAATTCGAAACGTATAGCATCGTTGGAAAATAAACTGACGTATCTTCCTATGAAGAATTCCAATCGTTATGTTGTTAAAGTTATTACGTAAAGTAAATTTTTACTCATAAATCTAATCTTTTTAAGGAACAAACTTTTACGAAAGTAAAAGTTCTATTTTAGATGCATCGGCAATTTTGCCTGTATTGCATTTACGTTTCTGTATTCAGTTTTGCATTGCGATAGGAAACTCGTCCTGACAGAGTCATTGTTTGTGGTCATTGTTTAGGCAAATGATGGAGACAGGTAGCTGCCCGAGTTAAGAGACAATCATATCGAGCCAGTGAACTCAGGGTCTTTATCCACAATCCCGGGGAAAACCCTGGACTTTTAAGGGGTTGGCCTCTGTGTCCTGGAAATGACGCGCAAAGAAGCTACCGGAGCAACCTGCACGAGGGTGGACCGAGGTTGCCAGCAGGTGGCAGGTTCGCCGCGTATCGATTTCTTACGAATCTACCCGGGCTCGGAATCACTGGGGTGGTTCACGCAAGTAGCTCGACGAATCTACGTGATCGCTCTTGCAAAAAGATAGCGGATAGGTCCCAAGCAGATGCACTACACTGATGTGTGTGGTTAAAGCGGCAAGAAACCTTTAGAGAGCGATAAAGTGACCTTGTGTACTTACTTTGATGGTTCCTCAATGAATACATCATGTATTGCTAGAAAAATTACAATTTACAATTCTCGATCGGTGTTTATTAATGTTTTATACTTATGTGTGTAAGGACTAATCAATATATTCGAGAAATACGCAAGAAAAATAACGGAAAATGACAAAGACGGAGTATTGCTTTGCAAGCTGTCTCCAAGATATTTTTGCGTAATATTGATTTAAAATTATCACGCGGCTAATATTGTGAGTTCACTTTCGGCTAAAAATTATAATTATATATATTGATAAGAAAAATATTATTGTAAAGTTTTCAGATCTGCAAAGATATTTTAACATTCTTACACTGATTATTAAATTATTTATTATAATAAGTATAATATTGTAAAAGATTTTTTTAATCTATTAGTATTTCCTTGTACACTTACTTTGATCGATATTATTAGGAAATAGTTTCTTAGACGTACATATATTTATGACAAAAGTAACATACTCGAGCTTCTTGTTTGTTCGTGATTTATCATTGCTTTCATCGTCTATTTTATTGTTATTATTATTAACGCGTCATCCGAAAACGTTTGTATGTCATACGTAACACGTCGCATTGCTGCTCTTGGATTATCGCGAAGAAGCACAGTATATAAGAAGCACAGTATTAGGAATACGAAGGCAAACTTGTCCGACTGATTTCTTTACTCACCTGAAGAAAGATGAAGGTTCTTGCTGAAACAGACAGCTTAAAAATTGCATTTTAGGCGATACAATTGTCGTATAATCCGGTTCGTGGATGAAAGGTCAGAGCGTGTCAGAGTCTTCGTCTGAGTCGATCTGTGTGCAAATGAAGAAGAACCATCGTTGAAAGTGTAGAATAAAGGTTGCGAGAGTCTAGTGACGTAAACAATGACCTGCATGTTGGCCCCGGTTATTTTCGCTTGCTTCGCAATTTCCGATTCTATCACCCATTCTTCGTCCCAGTCTTGTGTCTCGTTTTATGAAAAATTTTTGCTTAGTTGCTGACGATTGTATTAAATTTATGACATTCCAATACACTTGGCATTGTAATCTTTCCTATACGAGTACAAAATTCAGCCTCGATCATTGATAATCTCGTTACGAGTTTTGATATTAGAACATATATACTCGTATAATCAATCTTGGCTTTCGCATTTCATCGAAAACACTCGAAGAAAGTGGAAAATGATTAATTGCGACATGAGAATTTTAATCTTCGAGACATAATTTACGTGAGTTCTCTCTATTATTGTGGTTGATAGTTTTGAGCAACTTTTAATGTTGAGATTTATTGATTTATTTAACAAGATTAATAGAAAATATTTTATTAGTTATACGAGGTAAATTCTATGAAAATAAAAGAAGATAATATTTTTTATGAAAATACCGGAATAATAATAGTACTAGATTTAGCTTTAATGGAAGAGATTTTTGAAATTGCACGAATTGGACAAAGCTTAGCAAGCTGAAGTATAGTGAAAAATGAGACTATGCAATAATCACTTCCCTCTTAGAAAACTGTAGTCTAAAATAATTTCTTCTTAATTGAAGTATTTCTTCTAACACGTTTAGTTAAATATGTTTAGTTTAAATATATGGACATTGTAATTTAAAATTACAGAGAAGTCTTGTTATAAAAAATCAAATTTATCAGCTTTGCATGCGCATATATATGTCGCGTCTATTTTTAACAGACATATTTTTATTTGCAAATTATAGATAAGAATATAGGAAAGACAATAAAATTAATATATTAAAAATAAATTCTGTTCGAATGACTATCCTTAATATCATCTATGTTTGTAAAAAGAATTTACATTCTTTTAATGTGTATAATATAATCGAATAATTGAATCAAGAGAGATAGCGAGCAATGTGCTACCAGATTAGGAAAGAAAATTTAACTTTGTGATATTCTGTCTTTCAAATTATCTAGCATGTTATTTACTTTATCTGTAAAATGTAAAAATCAAGTTTAAATGTAATTGAATTTATAGCAGTGTAGCGTCTCGTAATACAAATGTGCTTATTTGTTCATTCATTTGGAATTTAGTGATCGTATACTAACTGGTAGCAGTCAATATAATATTCATGAGTGGACTACAAAGAGAATATATGGAATATATGTGCTACTTACTGCATTGTGCATATTACCGTAGATTATAAAGGTAAAATAGGAGGACCAATTACAATGTAGGCGATTCTAGTAGTAGCGAGTTACCAAATACAATTTGCCCGCTAACATTAAAAATTGAGATCAATTAGAGCCAGAGAGCGGTTTTGGCTTGCGATAAATTATGGTGCTGCTGGCAGGAGATAATCAATTAATTCTGATTTGTGTCAAGTTCTTATCGAAAACAGTACACTTTGTATTCTAATACTGAGTAAAAGTTAAACATAGGTAAATATATTATTGATATAATAAAGTAGAATTTAATTATATTGGTATTCTTTCTTTTCGATTTCGAAAGCTTTTCTCTTACCAAGGTTTCCTTACTTTCAGATAATCACTAATTAATCGAATTTAATCAGTTGTACTTTTTTAACAAATAGATTAAAATAGATATGTTAAAAATGAAATAATTTTCTTCTATCAAATTTTAAATGTCTATAATTTTTATGTATCGATTATATAATTGATTAATTTCGAATTTTTCAAGTTTTTAAAGGACTTAAGATTAAGTGTTATATGCGAATCGTTAAAACTGGCTTTCTGTTATTGTTATTATTGTTTATCATTATTATTTATCATTGTTGATTAGAAATCTAGAAATTTAATCAAACTAAAATTGCTCAAAATATGTATGAGTGAACCAATTCTATAGCACAATCATTCTATTTGACTGTAATCAGTCATTGTTATAACGAGAGCGCAAAATCTACGAGATGAGATGACCTTGAACTTTGATCTAACGAGATTGAATGTAATTCATGGACAAGTCCAAATTTTCAATCTTCAAGTGCGCATTAAACACGATGAACAAACTGATTGCCGAGTGCATCCTGTCTGACAAGGTGCGGGCATCTTTTACTTGTGCCATCAGAGTAACTTACAAATGGTGCAATTGTCGGCGGAAGACGCTTGTTATATCCCCTCAACCGAAACAACCAATCGTTATTATCTTAACTCATGATCATTGCACGGTTCAATATCTCTAACTACAATGAGATAATGGATGATTTTTCTCATCTCACGCGTTTTGCCTTTTGGATTTTAAAGATTGTAATTTTTACAGACATATAGAATAATACACTAAAGAGCAGTATAGTATCAATAGGTATTTATATAAAAAGAATTGATTACAAGATTAGATAAACATAATAAACTAAAGAGATGCATTGGGAGATTGTGTTAATGGTCGACATGTGAGAAATATGTATAAATGCATAGCAGGTTAAATGATTAATTAGTAGATGGACAGATATAATGTTATTAATGTATAACATTGTTATGCTACCTATTTGAGTACAGGCTGACGGATTTACACGGTATTTTATGTTTAACATATATATTTTTCAAACATATGCTTATTGATAAAACAATACTTATTTACGCATATTTATATACATGTTAATCGATTACGTACGCGCTCGTGCGTGTGTGATATTTATGAATAATTAATAAACGTCAGTTACATATTTATTGTACACATACACACACACACACACACACACACATACACACAATGTATGTTTGTATTGCACATACGTATATTTATGTGCATGCAAACAATGTTTAATAGTAATTATTAAAGCTAATTCTTAAACAATAATAGTAATATTAACAACAATTTTGTCTTATATATTAATAGTAACGTTAACTCTTAACAATTACATTTTAGATTCTGTCTATCTAAAAAAAAATTAAAATATACAAAATAGATTTTTAGATACAAAACAATTTGATTAAAATTGTTTTGTCATCCTCTCCATACATATAATAATTCCTTTTTAAAACATTTGTTTTTTAGGAAAATATTATGTGAGCTTCATAAAGTGTTAACTTTATAAAAGCTTAATCAAATTTGGTATCTGTCGGAGATTAATAACTTTAGTAAATAAGAAATTAAATTGTTGAGAGAATGAATAATAGAGTAATATACATGGCAATTCGCAAGTTTAATTATTATTAATTAAAGTGTATAGCACAGAGAGTTAATTGTGTAAAATTTTGCTTCCTCCTGGGAAAGCTGACCTTTTGCGAGGAATATGTAAACCGATTCAACTACGTGTTACTTGTCCCAATTGTGTCTATGCGTGTAGGCACGCGAGTATATATTGCCCACGTGATATACGCACAGATCCGATATTAAATGCAGGAGGCAGGGAGTCTGGGAACTGTCGGTTTTATTGATGTGAGATTTAACACATAGAACACACCCACGGTTTATAACGACCCCTTCGTATCATAGTTTGACTTTATAACCACGCGTTAGAATAATTCTGATTCCCATGTTGATTACGTCAGTGCTTTTTAACTGAAACGCCGAGATATGATATAGGTCTAGAGCACGACGAGAAAATTTTTCAGAGAAAAGAAAAAAAAAAGAAATTATTTCTCTATTATTCGAATGTAGTGTAATTTCTGATCAAACTCGTAATGATTCGAACTCTAAGCAATTTCAAGTTTTTTTCGTCTTCGGGTGTAATTTCGTTTCATCGATTTTTTCAAGTTGCGTCATTACTGTCGAGCCTGTTCTATGAAATGATTTCTCGAATGTAGTGTTATTCTTATGAACTATATATGATTTTTTCATTATTTATTTGTTTACAATATTTTTATTAAAGGCTAAATTTTATTGAGCAGATAGTGTAATATTTGATTTTGTTTGAATTATTTTAATATTTTAATTTATATTTGATGTAAAGTCATGTTTAACTATGAGAGTTTCTTTCTGATGTTATATTGTTTACATATGCGCTCGCGTCCGTATGTTTCTCACATCACAATCTAAAACTTGCTTTAAACTATTTAGATAAATTTATATAACGCGTTGATTTTCATTTTAACACTTTATCGTCAATAAAATGCAGCTTGTAGGAAATTATTGATAATATTTTGCTATTTATGTAATTAATATTATTTTACTTTCCGTGTATTTGGTAATTACTTGTTATGTGTTTAGTAGATCAATTGTGGAGATAAGTAGTTGAATCTGGAAATTAATTATTGATGAGCTATCAGTAGAGCACCGAGTAGCTTGGGATAAGCTTGAAATAGGTTAATAACAGCTACCTACCATAATTTAGTTGGCGTAAGTACGTGAAATACATTTAACCATAAAATTGGCGATATCAACGATGAAGTATGAAGTATCGCAAATAATATGATATATATATACATATTCATATATTTTTAATAATTTTTTTTTTAAGTGTTTCTTGATAAATTCGGACTATAGAAAATTGCGTACATGATGTTTATGAATTAATATGGTAAATTGTTGATTCAATATAAAAATTTACGTTTTCAGTTAACTGAGTTATCGGACTTAATAAAATTTTGTGCGTGACAAATATATAGTAATAATATAAATAATCGATTTTTTTTTAATTAAAATTCTACGATACGAGACGGTACATGCTATGAATTTATTCGGTACGTTCCACTTTATCAGTAAAATCGGCAAGCGATCCACGTTCGACGTAATGCCCATCGATCCAAGAGGCACGTTCACGATTACGTGATACTTGATATTCCATTAAAGGGCACAGATATGTCTTTATGTAACAGTTACTGCAAACCTGTTTCCTTTTACTTCCACGTTGGCCGAATCTTATTAAAGTCTTCATGTAGAATCAATATTTTTCTCAGAATGAATATTGATTTCGTATAATGATCTCTTTATAGTAAAAGCATTGATGTTGCGCAACAATATATTATAGCTACTACTTTTATTTCCATATTATTTCTTATATTTTCTGACAATTTCCAAAATGTCAGAAAATATTTTGATATTTCTACTTCCACAGCAAGAATATCCGATAACCGAAATATCAATAGAACGCATTGAAAGATTAATAATTATATGCTTGACGAGCTCTGCAAAAAAAAAATAGGAAAAAGAGAAGAGAACCGCGCAATTGAAGAAATTATAGTTAGATTAAAAAAAAGTGTACTTTCGATCAAAAAGGATAATAAAATATTTATTGTACTTTAAATTTGTCGAAGGAAGGATGTTTCGAGCGTGCCAATTAATTGTGGTAAAAATGCCGTGCAGCAAAGATACTTGGTTTTCAGATTGGATCGAGAGGCTAACGGGCGCGTAATCGATGTAATTTAATGAATCATGAGCCGTTTCACACCCCACGAAGCACACTTACATAAAACTCGATCACCCGATTTTGTGCCAAGGAGCGAGAGAGGCTAGAAAGCTCGAAGAGCTAACGGAGAGTATCGCTGAGTGGAGCTTTCGTGGCAAAACGAAGGGATTAGTGACACTTTTATATCTTATGTATATTGGCGAGCGTCAAGCGATGCTTTTTGATTCACACAACTTTTCACTCAGGTTCTCCGTCAAATACTCGACAAGTCACTTGAATAAAATGAAGAATAATAAATTCAAAACTCTTAATACAACGTAAAAAAAATGTGCAAATTTTATCTTCTTATTTTAGTTTATATTTAAATTTTATTTATTCTTCATTTAATATTGATTAAATTTACTTATTAATCTACATTTAAAATTATTTATTCAAAAATTTATGTTCACTTTAAAATATTATTAAATATTGTTTTATATTATACTATTATTTTTTCATTGTGTTCAGTGAAAGCATGAAGCATGAAGCGAGAAGATAGACATTCTATTTCGTATAAGTAATATTTAGCTTTCAATATGAATTATATTACTTGACATATTTTATATTTTAAACTATTAATTAATAAACGTTAATATTGTTTTTTTTATATGTATATAAAATAAATATTATTATATAAATTTTTTGGGGATGTTTTGAATGTTGCTCGATTTGATCATTTCTAGAGTTGATTCTAGTCCATGCGTGATGCGCTCATATTTCTATCTTTGAAGAAAACCTCTGGAGAGAGAACGAGACAGTTGTAGATGAGACGCTACTACGTGCTACTATTCTCCATCCGTTTGTATTAGCATGTTGATCGAGCACGTATTGCTTATTCTACAATAAGGTTGTAAGTTGTAAGCTGTAAGAAATTGATCACAACGATACGAGAAAAATAATCGGTTATGATTGATTAATTTCTTACGGCTCAAGGCTTACAACCCTATTGTAGAACAAGCATTAACATATAAAAATATAAAACAACTTTATTAAATACAACGTGCATATACATATAATATTTTCGAGTTTTACATTGTTTATATTATTTCTTGTCGTATTATTTGTTGATTAAGACTGAAATAATTGTGTTTTATGTTGCCAAATAACGTACAGAATCTAGAAGTTAATTCTAGTTAATTCTTTTTCTGCATAATGTGGTTTTTATGTAACTTCCATGTGATTTTAAAATATTATATATTCGATGTGTTGCAAAATAATAAATTATTGATATTATGCACGTAAAAAAAATTTCGATTTTTGTTTAAAATATTGGTAAAGGAGAGTGTGTTTTGTTATAATTTTTAGAATTATTAAATTACAACGAATTATTATTAATCTTGTGCTTTATTTTAATGGACTTTAAAGTATATTTGTAAATATATTGATAATTAAATAATTATATTTAATAATTCACGTGGATAATTATTACCGTAATTTCATATAACATACATATTTATGTATAATGTTTAGATAATTGCCAATGTTGATCTGATGATGCCATTGTTTCGAAAATTTGAGATGCTCAATAATATTTTGTTCTATTTATTCTACATATAAGATACAATAAAATAAAATATTATAATATATTTATTGAACAATACGATGCAAAATAGCATAATATCCTAAAGCTATTGGAAATAATGTCGCATAAATATGTATATCATATCGCGTTATTAATTGCATGGCAAAATATTAAAAACTGGAATGGTAATGATCATAATTATTGATACGTAAAAAAACCAGCAATAGTTTTTGTTAAAAACCGAATAGCAATTGTGTGAAACTAAAATTTGGAGTCTTTATTATTCGACGAGATCTTTCCATTCTCTCTCTCTCTCCTCTCTCTTTCTCTAGGATACCTTTGAGAACCGCAATCACAGATGGGACATTGTTAAGTATTCCGCGCGCGTTCCGTCAGATCTTCTCGTTAATAACATCACGGCATTCCGAACATCTTTCCATGTTCATGCTGCTTGCACGCGCGGATGCTAGTAAAATACAAATCTTGCAAGCCACGTCTTATGTAACACTCGCGCATCAAATATATTTCATTGTAATAAAATCTATTCTACTTTAAGTATATTCCGTTAAAGAACACTTCTCGGATTACTTGAAGCTGTGCATTATTATACACATATCAATAGAGTCTATCTGCTCTATATTGCATTCTATCCTTATTCATTCGCAAAATAGTGTCATAATTAGGGATACAACAGACAATGATTTGTCAGATAACTGAATTTTATTCGGTAAAGCCGGATAATTAAATTTTATCCGGCAAATCCGGATAAGCTAGATAAAATTTTTATCCTGAAATCTCTAGTCACAATATGATAATAGAAAGTTGTGATATATATTTTATGTGTTTAAAAAGTGTACAAAAGAATTATATGCAAGTTTTATAAAAGTTTAGATTGTGTAGAATTGCTTATTTATTATATTTACAAATGCAGTCTGAATCATGTATTATAATAATTTTATACTCGGCAAATTATAAATTAAATGGAGATCAAAATACGTAATATGAAATGGATTTTTCAGGTATACAACTTCAGGACGCACACGCACACACGCGCGTGCGTGAGCGTGTATATACCTATATATATGTGTGTGTGTGTGTGTGTGTATATTATATACTTTTAAACAGTTTCATTTTTGAAAAAGAGGAACTACCTAGTTGTTTACGTTATGTTGAAAGTTATTACACGGAAATAATTTAAATTGTATAAATAATCTTAATGCTAATGATTATCTTTTATTTTTTTTTACTACAGTGGCATTAGATATATAAAGAAGAGATGTATTCATTTGAAAGTTTGAATATTGAATTACCTATCTGTTTCAAGTTATATTTCAATACGATTAAAAAATAACGTGACATGTTTAGAAAAATTAAAATGGCTTTAGAAATTCCAAATATTTTTGGCGAAAGTGATAATATTATTCTTCAAACCAAGCAGTTTAGTAAAAGAAAGGATTACGTATTTTGCTTCCACTTTTGGAAACAGGATTATCTAATGCCCAATTTCTTCACCTCTAGATAACTTTATCCAAGAGATATCTCCCAGAATACAATGGAGATATCTCCTGGATAAGATTATCCGCAACTTATCTGGAAGTGATGAAATTGGGCATAAGTCAAATGTCCCAAAAAATCTGAGGTAGAGAAAATAATTCAATTCTCTTAGACTGATGTTATCAATAGAACAACAAAGAATATCTTCTTTTTTTTCTAGAGATATAATATATATATAATACTTGATTTACAAAACTCTAACAAATTACAACTTAATTCTCAATATTGATGAATTTGCAAATTGTTAATAAATTTGTGTTTCATTTTAAAATTGAATTCGCATTTAGTGCTTTAGATCTCGATGAGTGTTTTAATTAAAATTTAGTGATTTGAGAGTTGATGAAGCATTAGATTTCAACCTTTGGACTTGTATTAATATCAGGTTTCTGTATTTATAAATGCATATGACTCTCTAAGCTCAATTTACATTTTAAATATTAGAATTACAACTTGTGTCCGTGTTAATGATGATTAAATATACGTTCACTAATTTGAACGCTAGAAATTTCATAGGTTTGAAATAGTATGTTTTGTTATAAATATATGATATCCTTACAAAAATAGAGTGAATATTTATTTTAAATATTTATTAAAAAATATTTTATTGTGGAGAGATAAAGAATCCGTAGTTACTGTGTGTGAAACTAAACGCTTATTCTGAATCGATTGGGAGTTATCACAAGAAGATATCGATTGCGTATTATTATAGAAGAGACACTTGATTGCCAAAGTATTGCGGCTTGGTCATAATTGAGTGATTATATAGTAGAAAAGATGAGGAAAAGTACAATTTTCATAATTTAAAACATAATTATTACAATTACTGATGCAAAATATTATATTCTTTATGATTATAATAAAAAAATCTTTACAATCGGTGGAAATGTGATATTCAGATACCTATGCTGGTTGGTAAGTTAAATAACGTCATTATGTTTTATAATAATAATTTACTGATGTTACAATTTTTTATGACTGTAACGATAACTAACTAAACGTTAAGATTGTGCTAAAGGAAAGTCATTTTTAAAAAGTAACTCATTATTATTAAACGATACTTATTGAAAAAGTAACGAATAAAAAAGTAACGTGTTACCTCATTACAAGTAACGGCGTCACTTACCATTCTTACAGATATGTTAACATGAAAGATAATTTTTATATATAAATACAAATCTTTTGTGAGATATCAAAATTATGCTACAAGATATAGAAACATAAATATTTATTTTTGTTAGAACTATTAAAAATTTAAATATATAAATGCGATTTTTTTGAAAACAGAATATTTTATAAAGTCTCAATAAATCATTTATTGTTGTTTATACATGCTGCCTGAAAAATGCATATGTTTTTACATATCGGTTGTTACGAAGAATATTATCAAGATCTCGATGCATGCTGAAGGCTTAGAACCCTCACACGGAATGTTAAGAGATCCGGATTCGACTCCCGGTCAAAATAATATTTTTCGTAACAAATTTATTTACAGATTTTCAGTGCATTAAGATCTTAAAATGATACTCAATCGAACATCAAATTATTAAATTGTTCGTCAATTTAATTTGTGATATTGCTACAGTAATTCTGTAGTTGCGTTTCTAAGTCCGAAAAATCAATTCGACGCGCAGAATATCCTATAATAAACAATTTATCAAGACCGTATAACATTAATATACACAACAAGTAACGAATAGTGCCTATAACGATCGAAGTTGGATCTTGGGTGCTTAAATATTTTCATGTATATATATATATATATATACATGAAAATATTTAAGCACCCAAGATCCAACTTCGATCGTTATAGGCACTATTCGTTACTTGTTGTGTATATTCATGTTATACGGTCTTAATAAATCGTTTATTATAGGATATTTTAGTCCGTAATTAAAAAAGAACGATGTTGGGATTGTCGTACAAAGACGAAATATCTGAAAAAATTAAAACAAAATTCTAATAATTACTTTCCAGATAATTGCATTTCCTGACAACTCTCGCGGTTGTAATCTCCGGGTAATAATTAAGTTACTTAAGGTTTACAGCGAATTACTGTTGCCAGAAACGACAAATTCTATAAGTATATAGAGTAATGTCTTTTGAAATAAAAACGAAACAAAGAGAGTAATATAAAATACCTTTAAAACTGAATATATTTAGCGAATAAACACTAAATTAACGGTGAACATAAACGTTAGTTATATATTCACGTTTACCGTTAAAATCCTTTGTTTGTTTGTGAAAAATATTATTTATTATCTCATTTTATTAAAAAATATGATCTCTTTAATATTATCATTTTATTAAAAAAGTATAACTAACTTAGGCTGTCAAAAAGTAATTTAATGACAAAGATACGCAGAAGAGAATGACAGAGAACGCTATTTTACGTTTGTATGAATTATATTTTCTTTACGAGACTGTACCCGAAGAACGTGAAATGTGATCAGTGTGAAATGCATTGTATCTAAATGCAAAACTGATACAATTACGATGTCGATGGATTAAAATTCCAATGCTACAGAAACATGAGAATGGTTTTTACGTTTATTTGTGACACTAGAGATACAACAATTAAAAAGTAGTTATCAAATATCAGTTAGAGTAAATAAATAAAAATATATACTAAGTCACAATAAAAAAATTGTATGCGTTTGTAAAATATACATATACATATGTATGCGTGTGCGCGCGCGCGCGGGTGTGTAAACTTTTGTGTTTACTAATATAATTTTTATTCTTCTTCTTAAATTTTAATCTTTTATCAGATATAGATCTAAAACAATGAACTCAACGAATCTAGCGACATGCATATTAATAATTACAAATTTGATTTCCATTTTTTATCTTCGCATATTACTTAATTCAATTAACTACTGTTAGAAACATGGGTGTTAAAATTAAATAACTTAGAGCATTTAATTCGAGACATTTGATTACACAATACTTGGGTAAATATAATTAAAATATTTCTGTATTACAATTCCGCCTATATATTTAAAAAAGTATATTTACATGTATAGGTGTAATTTATAAAAGAGTGTTAAATTATCCGTTTCGTAATAAAAAAATTATTATGGAATAACAATTGGAATATTAATACTATATATTAATGTCGTTGTTGTTCGATTTTGTGTGATGTGGATACTTTCAATTATCTCGTTGGGTTACCTCAGTAAAGAGAAATAAATCAATTTGCAAAGAAATTTCGCAGATCACATTGTCAGCATTTGAGACTTCCGTCTCGAGAATCGGATCACAGCATGAGACAGGAAACCTTTAGTAGCGTATCACATGTCACAGAGCGGGTGGTACACGAAACACACTTTTGCGCGAACATTCTCTCGATAATAGTTAATTAGAGCTGCTCCGTCTCAATCTACGATCCAGCAGAAGGGACTGAACGGTGCGGAACACGTCCATGCTCCTTATCGAAACAGGAAGAAATGACGATTTCTTCGGGACATTCAGCGCTTCCCTGTGCGCTTAGGTGATTAAGGACCAAGGGATAAAGCTGGGTAGAGATATACCGCTGTTGTAGGTGGAACGACGTGGGCGAACGAAACCGCGAGAGGATGAGAGATAAAGAGGAAGAGAGAGAATGAGGGAGAGAGAGTGAGAGAGGAGGGGGGGGAGAGCAAGGACAACGTTTGAAGATTGGGTCGCTTGTAGGTATGAACGCGCGGCTTATGCGCGAGGCGTGCACCACCG
>NW_017299641.1:951240-957000 GCF_001594075.2 Trachymyrmex cornetzi
CAGTCGACCCCGTGCAACGCGGCATGCCGGCTGCCGCGTGATACTGTGTCCACATATGCGATGCGCTCTTCGTGAAAGCCCGCCGGAATCGTAAAGTCAAAATCGTAATTTACAACGATTGTCATTGAAAAGCAAAGAGAGAATAGGAGTACATCACGAGGAGTGACGCCAAATTGCCTCTGGAACGATATACTTTAAGAGGAGGGGGTGAAAAGAGGGGCGAGTAAGCGGAAGCGATTTTGAGAGCTCTATATTCTGCGCGCGTGCGTGTATATATTGTGTACGGGAGTGTGCATGGGAGGGAAAGTAGGGTGAGTTTAGAAAGCAAGAAGAGGGAAGGAAGGAGGAAACGGAGAAAGAAGAGAAGGATTGTGACGGGGATGATCGGGTTAGAGGGTGGAAATTGGCCGTTTGAAAGCTCGTGGTTTTGATGAGGAATAGCTTGTGCGTGGCTATTGGCGTGACTTTATGGTGAAAAGAGACAATGGCGGTTCTCTCCCTAAAAAGTAGTGTTAGAATTATTTTAGTTGATCGGGTCAAAAAATTATTTGAGAGAATATATCTCGGAGAAATTGTTTGCCGTTATACGTTACTTGCAATTTAGTGTAAAGAAGTTACTATAAGTTTGCTCTTTACAAAGTAGTGATAATCCATTATTCAAAACGAAGTAACGTGCCTGTATGTTTGGAAAAAAGTTCTCTTCCTCGTGATATGAAGAATACATATTAGAATATTCTTTAGTTGTATTCTTAATTTTAAGAATGCAACTAACCTTAGAATAGACCGTATCTTTTAATTTTAAGATATTCCTTCTTTTTCTTTCGCAGAATCACGATATTTTATATATTCCTACTTTACATAATATGTCCTCCTATTCTTTTGTAATTAATTGATCTTTTTTTAGTTTTATAATTAATCGTTTTTTCTTCAGAAAATAAATTTTACAGTGGTGAACTGATTCTAACCGAAGAAAACAACAGCTCGATAGTAGATTAAAAAAATTTTTTTCGTCGTAGGAATTAAATTGCAAGTGTTATTTTTTTACATTATTAATTATTTTTTTACGTTAGGAAAATGAGATTAATTAGGTGATAAATAACTAAAAATATCAAATTTTAAGTAATAGATATTATTTCTACCATTGATATTTCGAATGATCGAATATTTGAATTTAAAGTCATTGAATATATGCTAATACGTAAAAATGAGATGTATGTACTTGTCAATTATATATATTTAATAAATTAATCGATATATATGAGCTTTTAGTGGTTTTAAAAGCAGATTTCAGGATCTGTAATAAAATAATTTTTTCAGAGAGAAATTCTTTTCTTATACTGATAAGATTTTTTAGTCAATCTTAACGAAATTTTTAATAATTTTAGATATCCAATTTGATGTTTTAATAAATATTTAAATTGTACGAAGTGATGGATGCTTAGCGGTTTAATAGTATGCATACACCGTCGCAGGATTTTATCTTTGGTTCATGAAGCTTTAATGATGATTCGTGGTGGACTGTATTATTGCAATCGACACCGTGCGGTGTTCCGGTGTTGCGGTTTACAGCGGATGCTACAGTCGGAAGTAGAAATTGATTCGCGAAATACGAAATTATTATCATGTGTCGCAAACGGTTATGTAATGCGATAATCGGAAAGCGAAGTAGGAATACGATTATCCATGCAAAACATAATTTACTTGATTAATGATTGAAACGCATACGGCTGCTTTTATATTAAAATGTTAATTTTAAACGTAAAATAATAAACTTTCTATCTCGTATTAATTCTTCTGAATAGAGAAAGAATAAAAAATTAATTACCTTTGGTTAAACTGCAGACTCTCGCGCGTAGATAACTATTTGTCAAGATAATAATCATTGTTTTATCATGGCAAGTAACATAATTTGTTATAACACGTGATAATATTATGACAATTTTCAAGCATTGTGTAAAAACTATAATAAATTATTCTTATTGTCACATCAAGCTATTTCTTATCAAACATTTTAAGTTTTATTAATTAGTGAATTGATTTATTTGTCGAAGTGTATATATCTCATTTCCTTCTTCTTTTTTTAAATAGGCTTAAAGAATCGAAAAAGAAAAATTACTGTTCCATTGCGGAAATGTTGACTTTCCATTCGCTAACTTGTTGAGTCTCTCTCTCTTGGTAGATACGTTGCCCATGGGACACGCTTTATGACAATTCTAAATCTTTTTACGTGGATATTATTTTTAAATGATCTATAAAAGTTTTGTAACAAACAAAAATATCCAGTGTAATATACTGGTATTGCATTGTGGAATTCAGGTGTATGATTCACCTTTTAACAAAATATTTTGATTTTAGCATTGATATTTCACAAGTACAGAAATTTGTTGTTTTATATTCTTATACAATTATCATGCATCATATATAAATAAAGAAGTTAATTCTCAATTAAATTAATTTATTAAAGTTCTTAAAGCAAATGTAATTCAAATGACTAGCATCATTGTATAAAAAATGATTTTTTTTTTTAGAAGAGTAGAGCATTTTGGAGGAATAAAGTTGCCTCTGTGCAAATTGTGGTTTTCTAATGAATTATGGTTAAAAGAGATTCAACATATTATAATTTTTTTATGATAATAGATAATACTTAATAACTATATGAAAAATGAGTCATTCTTGTATTTTAATCTCTACTCCTTCACGAGTTTGTAATTATTGCGCGAGAATTAAAAGTTAAATGTGTAATCGCGATAGCACAATTGCAAAATTATTTTTTTATTTTAGTTTAATGCACAATGTATTTTAATGCCAATTCTTAGGCAAATCGAGCAATCCAATAAATACGAATTCATTAAATCGTATTTATTTATCTGCGATATTATAGCGGATTGCGGAGGTTATCGTTTTTCAAAGACCGATATCAAATATAAATGCACAGAGCGATAAAAACATAGTGAGTGTCTTTTTATAGAATGGCAAAGTATTTCTCCGCTAAAAAGCAACACACAAAGTGCATTGAGTGCAACTTGAACAAGATCGACGATTCCTAAGGAAACTCTATCCTTCAAAATCGCCTTACTCTTCACGAAAGAAAGAATCACTCTTCCGGCATCTCCCGTCCGATATCGCGATCCTTCCGATGCACCGTATGCATAAGAGGAAACTCCTTCCCAGACGGTGACGACGAAGACGAAGACGAAGACGAAGACGAAGACGACAACGACAAGAGACAACGCCCGAAGCGTCTCTCTTCTGAAAATCTGACGAGGCCGATGTGTGTCGGGTGAAAACTCGACGAGCTCATTTACCCATAACGCCAACGTTCACGCGGGGGTACCGCATATATTGCGGGAGTATATCAATGGACAAATAGTCGAGTTTGCCACACAGTGTGCCACACCTATTTCCATTGTCCAGAAGAGGGTTTTTGAAGAGACACTCGGAGACGTCAGTCTTGACCGATTAGCGAAACTGTGTTCCTTATCGAGTGCGGTTAAGATATTCGGTCTGATTATGAGTTCTTGGATGAACTGTCCGTCCTCTTTGCTGCTGTTGCTGTTAGGCTTGAGCCTGCACAGCGCGTGCATCACGCGAGCGAACGTTGCCGGTCAGCACGGTAGTCAAGACGGTGGTCACGAGTCCTTAGTGGTGGAGACTACTAGTGGGCTGATGCGCGGTTTCTCTCGCACGGTGCTCGATCGTGAGGTTCATGTGTTCTACGGAGTGCCATTCGCGAAACCTCCGGTTGGGCCTTTGCGATTTCGCAAGCCGCTGCCGATCGAGCCCTGGCACGGGATCCTGAACGCTACCACCTTGCCAAATAGCTGCTATCAAGAGCGCTACGAGTACTTTCCAGGCTTTGAGGGTGAGGAGATGTGGAATCCTAATACCAACATCTCCGAGGACTGTCTCTACCTCAACATTTGGGTGCCGCAGAAGTTGCGTCTACGTCACAAGGAGTCGCCAGACAACGTTGGTAACAACGGTATGGCGATATTGGTCTGGGTCTATGGTGGCGGCTTCATGAGCGGCACCGCCACCCTGGACGTCTACGACGCCGACATTATGGCGGCGGCCAGTAATGCGATCATCGCTTCGATACAGTATCGTGTCGGGGCTTTTGGCTTTCTGTACCTCAATCAGCACTTCGCCAATAGCGAAGAGGCGCCGGGTAACATGGGCCTCTGGGACCAGGCCATGGCCCTTAAATGGCTCCGTGAAAATGCGCGCGTCTTCGGCGGCGATCCCGATTTGATTACGATCTTTGGCGAGTCCGCGGGTGGTAGTTCGGTGTCCTTACATCTCATCTCGCCGGTCACGCAAGGTCTAGTGCGTCGAGGTATTCTTCAGAGTGGCACCCTCAACGCCCCATGGAGTTACATGACCGGTGAAAAGGCAAACGAGGTGGCTCGTGTACTGGTAGATGATTGCGGATGCAATTCGACAATGCTGCAAGAAAACCCGGCACGTGTTATGGCCTGCATGAGGTCGGTGGACGCGAAAACTCTCTCCGTGCAGCAGTGGAATAGTTATTGGGGCATTCTCGGCTTCCCATCGGCGCCCACCATCGACGGGGTCTTCCTGCCTAAGGATCCATTGGACTTGGTCAGAGAGGCGGATTTCAAAAACACCGAGATCCTGATTGGAAATAACGAGAACGAAGGTAGGAAACACCGGCGGTGTGATGTGTTGCGACACAATGCCGCGACGTGTGCGAGAGTGTTGTTTCACGGGGGAATTATTACCGCGACGCTGTTTACGGTCGGCTGTGCCAACGGTTAAAGTCAAAAGCTATGTGGCCGGTTCTTTGTGAATGAGAATATGTGTTTTCTCTGTTCGGAGATTATGTTCTTCGGGCAGTTTCGGCAACGGAATGGCCATGGAGTGGGTTGAACGGTATTTTCTGGTTGCGATTATTTTAGTACATGTACAGTGGATGAGAATTCAAGCTTAACTGCAATTTGCTGTAACTTACAATCAGTTTACGCATTAGTGTGAAAACCTGAATTGAAAATATAGAGATTTATATATTAAATTTTTTCTTAAATATATATATATATATATATATATATATATATATATACCTTTTTATTCCACTTATCTTTTTAATGCTACTTTTCAGTCTACAGAAAAAATATTTTTGCAAATATGTGAAATTACATGCATGAGCAGGACACATTATATTATAATTGTTATATACTAAATTTTTATCGGTACATTTGACATATTTGATTCTTTGATTTTAAAATTAAAAGACAATTGTCGAAGATGGTTTAGACATTGATTCTCGAATTAAAGTAATCAGTTTAGCTAAAATTTAATGCGGAAGTGCATATTGAATTATTACATCGTCGATTTAACGTTTATACGGATGTTAATTTATAAATATTGATGTTATATTAAACGCAATCTTCAATCTCAGCAATTTTCGTTAATTGCATCTCACGTTATAGTTAGCTAACCATTCTATTCTTTGTGCATTATGCATGTTATACGCAAGTGTGCTCGCGATGTAATTGTTGTGCGATTATATGAATATATTTCACTTTCTAGGTGTGCGTATTTCTCACGATAATTCTCAAATCATAAAATAGGGACAGAAAAGAGAATAAGATGCGAGGATTGCAGAATTATGAATGAGATTTAGCTATCTTCATCTTTGCAGTATTAATCGTTTACGTCTATGCTGTTGACGTAGTCAACAAAGTTCTGACATTTAGAGGCACCATTTTTTTCATTCAATGATATCAATAATCAAACTGG
>NW_017299641.1:963683-981753 GCF_001594075.2 Trachymyrmex cornetzi
ATATATATATATATATATATATACCTTTTTATTCCACTTATCTTTTTAATGCTACTTTTCAGTCTACAGAAAAAATATTTTTGCAAATATGTGAAATTACATGCATGAGCAGGACACATTATATTATAATTGTTATATACTAAATTTTTATCGGTACATTTGACATATTTGATTCTTTGATTTTAAAATTAAAAGACAATTGTCGAAGATGGTTTAGACATTGATTCTCGAATTAAAGTAATCAGTTTAGCTAAAATTTAATGCGGAAGTGCATATTGAATTATTACATCGTCGATTTAACGTTTATACGGATGTTAATTTATAAATATTGATGTTATATTAAACGCAATCTTCAATCTCAGCAATTTTCGTTAATTGCATCTCACGTTATAGTTAGCTAACCATTCTATTCTTTGTGCATTATGCATGTTATACGCAAGTGTGCTCGCGATGTAATTGTTGTGCGATTATATGAATATATTTCACTTTCTAGGTGTGCGTATTTCTCACGATAATTCTCAAATCATAAAATAGGGACAGAAAAGAGAATAAGATGCGAGGATTGCAGAATTATGAATGAGATTTAGCTATCTTCATCTTTGCAGTATTAATCGTTTACGTCTATGCTGTTGACGTAGTCAACAAAGTTCTGACATTTAGAGGCACCATTTTTTTCATTCAATGATATCAATAATCAAACTGGATTATTCCAGATAGAGCTGCATAATGATAAAGACCTGTTTACGTCGCGACCAACTGCTTATGTAGTTCTGGTGTATATCGATTAAATGACCAAAGTGAAACGACATGTATGTAGCGCTACCAACTTTACTTGTATATGTTTCTCTCGTTGATGAGAGGATTATTGATATATTATCTTTAATTTCTACAATGTTCCACACGATGTTCTGCCCTCATATCAATGATATTCATTTAGCTTAAAGATAAGAAATTGTTATATTCGTTATACTCGTAAGAATAACTCGCATTGAAATTCAAACACGTGAGTTCTATTTACAATTACATAAAAATTTATGTTTGATATTACTATATTAAAGTAGTATTTTAATTTAATATCAAACATTTGTGCAAGAGCTTGAGTCGTATTTTTCAACAATTTTAAATATATCTTATGTTTTGAAGATACGCACGCAAAATGTTACATAAAACTCTTTTTTTGAAGAATTTTGAGATATATAAACACGTTACAGTTAGTATTATATGTGTGTGTGCGCGCGTGCGCGCGTGTGTGCGTGTGATGTGCGCCTGTGTGTGCGCGCGCGCGCGCGTATGTACACTTTTTATCAGTTCATTTCATGAATCGGATATTAAAAGGATTAATAAATGTACAGAACGTGTTTTTTTTTATTGATTGTTTATTATGTCATCTCTTAAGCAATATTCTAGTAATTCAATCGAAAATTTATACAACGCTATCGTATATCCTTATTCTCGACACGCGAATGTTACTGTCGATTTATAATGACCATATTGCTTCCTACGCAGGATCGTTATCTTATGTTTGATTATCCAGGCATTCTCTGTTGCTGGCGCATCTATCGAGCATGCAAATGCCGCGGTGATAAATCGGTATTGTCTGTTGAAACCGCGTACACGCGTATACGTTCAGTGCGTGCGGAGTTTAATTCAAAATATAACCAAACTTCCTCGCTAAATCGGTTAATCAAACTTTGGTATTGACAGCGAGCCACCACCGCACGCAATTCTGCCTCCTTTTATTTATAGTTTCTCTAGAGAGAGAGAAGAAACGTAAGGGAAAGAGAGATAGATCAAGATTCTCGTTCGAATTGATTTCCGTGCACCTGAATGGTGATAATTTTTAATTCATTAAAAATAGATCAGTAAAATATAGATTAAATAGCGAAACAAAGATAAAGCGTCAAAACTATTGCTAAAAGTGGATCGAATTTTGCACGTATCATTTGATATCGGGCAACAGGTTCCTAGTAACAGCGGATTGAGGATAGAATACGTCGAGGAGTGTAATTTTTGCTGAGATTAGAGAGCTCGATCGTGTGTACTGATGTAAAGAAGTTAATTGAGGTTGTGTGTGTGTGTGTGTGTGAGAGAGAGAGAGAGAGAGAGAGAGAGAAGAGGTTGAAGGAGAAAGGAAAAGGGAGAGAACAATTATACACTATTTACTATTATATCAAAAAACTACTACTTTTCGCGAGCAAAAATTACATGAAACAATGCCACAATCATACTTTATTACAATGATTTTTAAAAATCATCGTTTAACTTTTTAATTTTTTGAAATGCTTAATACTATGATATGAATAATATTTTATTTAAAACAATAAAAAATGTATTTTGCTTCAACGAAATTTTAATCTGATGTCTAATTGTCATGGTATTTAATATCAAAAAATTGTCGAGAAAGTTGCGATAAATGATGGTCTTTATACATATAAATTTTTCTGTCAAAAGATTTAATTCAAAAATTTTATCGAGAATCTATTATATATTAAGAAATACATGTTGTTAGGTTGTAATAAGATTTATTGAACTTTTTAATGTTAATTTCTAGAGACTGAATATAATAATATTCAAAGTAAGAGCTAAAATGCTTTTTTGTTCTTTAATCTTTAGTATATACAGCGACACATCTCAAAGCTCATTATAACAAAGGAATCATTAATGGCTGTTTCACACTCAAATGGATCAGGGTAATTAAACGTTTCACAGTTACCTCAGGGTTGCCACAGACCTGGAAAATCGGAAAAACCGGAAAAAGTCAGAGAAATTGATATTGATCATGGAAAACCGGGAAAAGTCAGGGAAAAATGTAAAAAAGTCTGAAATTTTGAAATTTGCTCACAATTTCCTTAAATTACTTCTATTCCAGATAATTGTTATAATTTTTTAATATGACGTTTATAATGAAATATATCCAAAATTTGCACACTTTAAATGATTTTAATAAAATAATTAAAATTTATATATTTTATTCAGTATTTTTATTTGATCGCTCTTTTTCATAACTGCATTCTTTTTTCCAATACTTTTTTTTTTGTTGGCTTGAATTCGCACCCAAAATTTTACTATGCTATTAAGCTTTTTTTGCGTTTTTAATAATATAGCTTTCCTACAATCCTTGAGCCTAAATGTTAAAATTTACATACTTTATATTAGTCACGGAAAATTTTCTATTTTTATCTGGAAAACCTGGAAAAGTCAGGGAATTTTAAAATTTATTTTCTGTGGCAACCCTGAATTTTCATTCCATCATTAAAAAAAATTGAGAATTGTTGGTCTAATAAAAAATATGAAATTCTCAAAATTACTAAACATTTTTTTATATATCATTATTTTTCTCTGATAACAAGTATTATATAAAATTTTAAATTATTATACATTAAAAATTATATGGGATACAGGGGAATTTTATTATATATATTTTAAATATTATTTTATTCTTTAGAAAATACGAAATAGTTTAATAAACAATTATATATTTATTTACCTCACCTCATATTATATTATTTACAATTTTAGATAGAGTTATTAAGTTGTTCAAATTTGTGTAATATATTATTTAAACAAATTATGAGGATTATGAAACAAATTGATAAATGTAATTATAAATATGTTATTATATTGATCAAATTACTCTTTTTTAACGATTTATTTAAATAATCATCCAATAGACGTGTTCTGCTTCACATTTAAACTACATTTGGCAAAAGGTTTTTGGTAATGTGATTATCAATTTGTTGTCACGCACGCACGCGTATACAGACGTTATATATACTTATAAAATGTTTTATAAAAAAGCTTGTACATATCTATACGTTAATTTTATTTGAATAAATTCTTTATATGTGCATATAGATATGGAGCAAAGTTTAAGTATCACGGCATATAAATCGTGAGAGGTGCGAAAATCCATTGTGACTAACAAGAATTATATACCTTGATGCAATGTCGAGTCACGTTGTCGGACATAATTATGCAATTAAAGCAATTATGCAGTTTCATCATGAATTACTTATCATATTATTAGTTTCATTAATATACAATAACATTAATATACAATAAATAATATATAATAACATTTCGCGATTTCTCATGAAATTGATGTTATTATATGTACATCGGTATGTACATATAATAATATACATGCATATGTATCGTACACCATACCATCGCTTTTACAAGATGTATTGTATACACGATATAAATTAACATTTAATATATTTATCTACAAAAAGTTGACTTTGTAGATAAAAAATTAATTATTCCGAGACGTATGGCTTATGTGTAATTTCTATTATGCGATCAACATCATAGTTTACTAACAATAAATTTTTTTTTAGCAAAGGTAATAATTTACTCCCTTTTGTTTTACTAATTACGGTTGACGCAATTTTGTTTTCCTCGCAAATATGAAATTCTGAAACAGATGACAAAGCTTTTATCATTACTGTACTCGGTTAATTATTTTGGTGTTGCCAAATGAAAGCTCGTCACTTTGATGCTCCGGCTCTTTATAGTACACATATATTACACTATATGCAACGAATAATTAAGCAGGTCATACCGGATATTTTGAAAAACAATATTCGCTTTTATTTTTTTGCACACACGCTGCATCTTTTAAGTTAGTTTCTTTACGCATTTCGTAATTTTAATTACACTGAAAGTATATCGCGGTTAATTACATCCGCGAAAAGTTCGAGCTTCCGACTCGTTCTCAGCTACGAGAGCGAAAAAAGCTCTTTTTCTTTTAAAAGCGAAAGATCTCGTGCATAAAATCTCTTCGTTTCGGATATATCTATACTATGAAAACTAAGTATAAAAGTAATTACACGGAAGGTACATTAGAGATTCCTTTTTCCGATTTGATAAAGAAAATGAAAACTTGTCTCTTCCTTCTCTGTTTCTGACTTTATATATGCGTGCGTGCGTGCGTGTGTATATGTGTTATACACATGTATAATTTGTATGAGTCGTATGATTTCTATATAGAAAAAAAGAAACATATGTTATTAAGATAGATTTATGACGAATATATGATAATAAACTATTTTTTCACACAATTTACAAAACTCTCATTGTATAAAAATAAATGTAAAAAGAAATAATAACATAACATATAACACGAGTTCTTTCATTCAATTTCTTCATTAAAATTTTTGTTTGTACAAATATTATTTTCATCTGAATAATATATCAAAAGTATTAAAAAGTTCTTTTTTAAATACTTTTTTAAAAGTTAATTTATACTTTAATAAAAAAGGGAAAGAGAAAAATATTTCTTTTAATATATATTTTATTCATTTTCCATTTGAAAATAAAAATTAATGATTAAACCTGTTAATAAAATTCAAACTAATGTTACTAATTATATATGCGTATATATGTTTCATAGAATTTGTGCTGTAAATAGATACAAGTTTTGTGAGATTTTTTATTCGTCACATATATGTGTAAAATTTATAATTCCGATAAATAACGCGGCATGCAAATTTTTCTCAGTCTTCTCGCTATTCCACAACTTTATTAACATGCGGCAATTGTAAACGGAGCAGAGTTTTTATGCAACAATTTTTCGTTCTACATTCCACGCCATAGCGGTAGCTAGCTAACGGGCGGTAGAGATGATCCAATCGAGCTAGTCGACGTCAAAAAAATTGAGGTTGTTTTTGGTGGCTCGTCACACGGTGTGCTGGTGAATCGATCAGAAGCGTGAAAAAATATTCGAAACACTAACAGAACGTGTCATTGGCGAATATATGTTGTATAAAAAATAAAGCTCTATTCCTTCAAAGAATAATTTTGAATACAATTCGTACAATATTCGAAGTTAGTCCTTAATCGATCTGTTGATGTTCTAATTCTATTAAACAATATAAAACCAACAAAATTTATCTATCTCATAGTCTCATTGTGCGCATATTTTTATATGTTTATTTAACTATCTATTGTTTTTCTAATACATTTTTTAAAACAATACAATAAAAAGCTTTTTAATGTGTTTATCAATTTAAGCATTCACTTTATTATAATTATGAAATGATTAATGTAATCTTTTAATTGTTTTTCAAGAATAAACAAAAAAATTTTTAGTTTATAAACAACTTTTTCTTTTTCTGAAATTTATTATAAAAACATCATATACTATAACATTTTTCAAGAAAATAATAATAATAACAAAATAAATAATAAACAATTGTAAAATTTTTTATATCTGTTTATATTTATATGAATATATAAGTTAAATTAAAGAACTATAACAAACGATTTTAAGGAAAAATTTTAATTTTCTTGAATAATGTTCTCTTGTACGTTCTGTTAAAATGACGCGTTTTCGTATGCTTCTAGATGAACGCTCCTTATTCCGTTATATTTCTGCAGACTTTCTATTTTGTCTTATTCGTCTGACAACTTGACTTTTCGCTGCCTTTCTTGTTCTGTTCTCTTTCTACGACAACCTGATTTTCAGTCATCGTTCTGACATGTTTTAACATTCGCATAGGAACTACAGAAACAATTTTTCATACACGAATATAGTTTTACTTTGTTTGAAGTAGCATTAAATCACTAGAAGATACCGTGGCCAACTTATGTGGCACTTACAGGATATATTTATAGTATTTATATATAAATATTTTTTTACATAGATATTTTACAAAGTTATTATACTATAAATGTATTTAATAGATATAGTATAATGATATTTTCGAAATTTTCACGGATATTTTCTTCAATATCAGTGCGCTCCCCGCCTTGATAAAGTGAACAGCAAGGTTCACGGAACGTTAGCATTAACAATGAATCACGACACGGTGATAATCCGCAAACCCTTTGGCACCTCTGAAAATATGACTTTTAAAATTATACCACATTGTACTTGATGATAGCTTAATAATTTCTACTTTAATATGTCAACATTGAATGTAATGTTAAACTTTCACATCATTTTTATCGAAAAATTATTCTTTTTTTTTATTTAGTTTTGATATATTTTTGTAACACATGTATATATATACTCATATGTGCAAAAATTTTATTTATATGTTCAAAAACTTTTATCATTTATTTAATTAATTTACTTGATTTTAATGATTTATTTTTAAAGATGATACGTAATGTTTAATATTAGAATATTATGTTAAATTAATACAGTAATTAGTAAATCGAGAATTTTTCATAGTGATATAATAAAAGATGGTTTATATTTTGACATATCATTCAAAGTCCTTTTTCTCTCTTACACTCGTTTCTGTCTCGTTCTCCTCAGGCTGACCACACGTACCTTGTTCTACTTACATTCAAAACGTCACATTTCATACAAGTGTGTCACATTGTGAAGGTACATAGTCGTGTTCAAGAGATTTTTTTTCGTGAACCAAAACTTTTTTTAAATAAAGTTTGAACGTTGCATTCAAAAAAATATAAAGAAGATTAATTTACTTTTATATTGATATTAAATTTTTGTTTTTATTCAGTTGTTTTAATTATATTTTATTGTAAAAATATATGTATTTTATAAATAATTTTTAAACAAGTGTCTAATCTGGACAACTACGCCAAATTTTTTAGGCTAGAAGTATCTATCATTGCGTATTCAATAATTATTTTAACGTTATTTTTTTAATGAAAATGAATTAATTGAGATTAGAACGTATGTATATAGGAATCTTTTTTACATAGATATTTTTAATTAAAGTTTTGTCCGCTTAGACACCATTACATGTTGAGATGTTTAATCAATTCGAAAATTTTCATTTTAATGAAGCTTTGCCAACTTTTAGAGAGCTTTCTAATATAAGCACCGAATAGTCTGTTTCCTTCCGGAAAGGGTGAAAGCATTTCTCAAAGGATAGTTGATGTATTCGCTCGCATAACAAGCCACGAAGTGAGAGTTTCGAAATAATACTACATAATTGATGATCGGAAGTTATAAGTTTTTGAGATGCGACATATTCAAAGAGAGAAAACAGTACGTTTCAAGTTTTATATTTCATTATATATTTAGACAATATTGATATACAGAACGCACTTTCAATCGCAATCACTATAGAATGTAAACCCCGTCGCGTGCGCATGTATAAAGAATAAAAGAAATTAAAACATGTTATTTAATTTTGATTTTCGATATTTTTCATTTTTCTAATAGATAGTTATATAAGTAATTTATAGTACATAATTAATTAATTTATAGTACATAATTAATTCATATAGAGATTGCCAAATTTTTTGTAAAGCTACTATGTATCTAACAAAACTATAGATTAGGTAGGACTTAATAAAATGCTAATTCTATCGCAATTTTTGTTTTATATGCATGTGATTTTCAGGCATAGCGTGCCAATACACGTACCATTTTATGCAATATTTTTACATTACGCAGCGAGGAAATACGAAATAATTTACGATGACGTTTAAATCAACCGAAAATTTACGGTTAATCTTTCTGTATTAAATGAGTTTTGTATATATGTTTGCCTTCGGGTATCTCGCGTGCGAATATCATTAACCCTCTGACATCCGGTTGAAATTGCGCATGATACAAAATATCTCAAAAACTATCGGTTATGTACGAAATAATTACACAATGATACAAACGGACACAAAAGAGAAAGATTAACGCCAAACGTTATGATTGATTCAATAAATATTTTTTAAACTTTTCTCGTATTTTTTAATAATTTTTTTAGTTTATTTGTGTATTCACTGAGAGAAAAGATTTTGTTAGGGAACAAATCAAGGGAAAGCAAATGTGATATTTGTTAAAAAAACAATCGATTTGTTACGATTGCAAATTAATTCGTCAATGTAACAAATAATTAATAGTATCGCTAGCAAATAAGAGGCTCATATATATATAAAAGTCGTAGACGGTTGCAGGGTCTCAAATCGTAAGAAATTAATTAATTCTACTCAAGTATTCTCCCTATATTTGACTGTGCTTGGTCGGTTTCCTACAACTTAAGACTCCACGATCATCTATGAATTCTATGTAAACGAGCTAAAGTCTATCCAAAAGATAGGTTAGATTCTATATAGTTTGTTTCTGTTACTAATAATTGGTTGGTGTAACAGACTAGCAGTCACAACTAACATAATTTGTTGTTACATATTTACCGATCACCGGTTAAAGGTACTGGTGGCTTGCTAATTTAACAAAATCCTTTCTCTCAGTGTTTAATCAAATATAAAAATTGTATTGTCCTAACCAAAATTTCGTTAGAATAAATCGATTAATAACTAAATTTTGATTAGTACAATGCACAAATTTTAAATAAAAAAGTAAGGAAGTTTTTGTTAGTTATATATCAACAAAATTTTAGTTGTATATACAAAATAATTTTTCTCAATGTAAGCAACTAAAAATAGTGACTCACGTCACTATTTTGAGAAAAATGGCGTTAAAGGGGCCAAAAGCGTGACCTCCTTCGATGCTCATTCTTTTCAATTTTGTTGAATAGTGTACACATAGATACACACAACACATACTCATATGTACATATATATATATATATAATTTATATTTTGCATTTTCTTTAAATTTTAATAATTACAAAGCTACAATTTCATTCAGAAACAATTCGTATACTCTCGCAATAGTTTCTTTAAAACTTCATTTTAAAAAATAGAAAAATTGCACTTACTTCTTAATCATATATTTAACCAATTTTTCGTCTTTCTACTTTCTTCGGACAGTAATATCAGCTCAGACACGTTGGCTCTGGGCAATTTTGCATACGGTGGTCACGCAGAATTTTAAATAACTGAAGAAAGATTCTTTCGCGGGTCGTGCTAGCGATTTATCAAGGACGTGCATATTTTAGAGACTGGGAAGGTGCAAAAAAGACTACCCAGCATCGTGCACTTTAAATTATAATATTATATGATTCCGCAGTTCTTGATGAAAATACTTTCAACTTATATTAATGTTACTGTTTTTCTTGAGAAGATACTTCTCACATCAGAAAGAAGTTTTGATTCTTTATAAAAGTTATTGAAATTTGACAATAAAAATTGCATAGAAAATACCCGTTGACGAAATTAAAAGGAAACTAGTTTTAAATATATAAGATAAAAAATTAAGATGATAAAGATGGAATTTTGATAAGAATAGAGAGAAAGACAAGTTTATCTTTGAATTTGCGTGGGTAATAGTTACATATTAACGTGATGAAAGTAGAAACGAACAAATACACTAGAAGCAAACATATTTTATTTTAAGTATATTGATATAATAAAAATTGCTTTTTCAACGTTGGATTTGTTTTAAGAATTGCGGAACGAACATCGCGGATAATCGGTTAATCATTACCACGGTTTATTAAGTAACTCGCCGATGCGTAAATCCGTGCTCATCGAATGATGTAATTTGCATATTCACGGTAGTGTATCATTTATCTACGCTTAACTGATCCTATGGTGTGAATAACCTATTACATTTTTCTGAGATAGCGTGAAATTTCGATACATAACTGTATATTACGCTTATTTGCGTACACAAGGACGTGAATACTTTATTAATAAAGATTTTAATGTGTTGCATATATTCCAGGTAAAAAAGAGTTAAACGAATTGCACGTAATTTATATATTTACCGAGATACTACCGTGTTTCCAGATAAATTTATAAATAAAAATATGTTTCTCCGTACTTACTCATGAATGCTTAAAATTGTGTTGTACATTGTATTTGATGTACGTGTGCGTAATTATATGTACATTTACATACGCAACACGCATACGCGCGCGCGCGCACACACACACACACACACACATACACACGACTGAAGATATTGATGCCCTTTACACACGTGTGCGTAATTATATGTACATTTACATACGCAAACACGCATACGCGCGCGCACACACACACACACACACACATACACACGACTGAAGATATTGATGCCCTTTACACCGTACGTTTAGGCCATTGCAATACTAGATTAGCAATGACAGGAGATAGAAGAGAACCTATGGAAGTTTCAAAATTTTGTTTAAATATGTTGTCGTTTTATAAAATACATAGAGTTTCAAGTGAATCGAATAATCTCGATAAATTGGTTTTTAGGAATATTGCACTTAATAGAGATATTTTATCTATTGGAAATATTATTGATGGCTATAAAGTCGATAATATTAATAAACAGAGAAATTACATCTAGCGAAATTAAAACAAAATTATTGTCTAATTGTAATCTTCAGTAATTGGAAATTATCACTAATATTGCTATTAACACTTTAGATACGCACGCCGCTCGAGATCTTACATTATGTAAGAAGTTAATAAAGGTATAACGGACTATCGATAGAAAAAATGATAATTCTAAGCGAATAATTTTGCCTATGTATTTTCAAAAGCTTTTAGGGAGCACACCGTCATTACAATAGAATTCTATAATTTAATTATTGATATATATTCAAAATTTTTTTCATCCTATGAGCAATGTTCTTAATTTGTTTGTGATATTACTAAAAAAATAAATTTATATTTAGAGAAATTTATATTTACATTTAGAAAAAGATATTTTATATTGGATAATGTAGTCACTTTTTTATAAAAATATTACGTCGAGATAATTTATTCCATATGATTTGATTACTTTTGCTGTTATTGAAGTTTTGTATGTCATCATACGAATATATTGTTTCAAAAAAGTATTTTAGTAAAGAAAGTTTAACGTTATTATAATTTTTTAAATTCTGTTATTATGATATTTTTTTACTCTAATATAAATTCAAAACTTCGGAACAATCCCCTATATATTTGCGCATTTGTGCTGTTATCAGAAATAAATATTTATAATACTAAAAAGTGTTGTAAATAATTTATTAGTGAAAAATTTGCAATTCAACTACTAATATTGGTAGTTTAGAGAAAGATCGTATTAAAGGTACAATACGCGCTACAGATTTTCTATGAATCAAACGCTAGAAATATCTTGTAGCTGAAGCTTGGAACCTAAATATAAGAATAGTCATACAAATACTAAAGCTCTCTCTCTCTCTCTCTCTCTCTCTCTCTCTCTCTCATATTTAATATAAAAATCTCAATTCTTTTAAATTTCACATGTCTGAAAAGGTTAAATCATTTTAAACATACGATATTTTTTTGTGCTTGTAAAATAATTTGAATTAATCTTAAAATTGTTACTAAAATGAAAATAATAAATTTCAACTGATAATGTAAAGTTTAATAAATTTTGTCGGTAAATGCGGTAAAGTACTGAATAGCGTTGTAAGTGGAATGGTGTTTGTTTTTACTGATGTGTTGCATGGAAAAGGTAGTTTGAATACATAGCACTTTCCTGAGCGCGGTTGCGCGCAAACTTAAGTGCCTTCGGCATAGGATACGTAATTTCCTGCTGGAGATTGTTTGTGTTTTAGTACATTACTAGAAATTGTGCGTGGTGTAATTCTGTGTGGTGTAATTCTAGTAATTTATTAAAACGCAAGTAATCCAGCAAGAAAAAAAATGTATCGTGCTGGCTTTATTACGTGAGACATTTGTGCTAGTCAGGTGCTCAGGTAACGAATAACTGTCAAGGGGTCGATAGTTGTGCGGTTTACCCTACATATCTGAACTGTCATGTTTTAATCAACCAATCAATAAATTCTCAAGCTAGTTCTCATGACTTTAAAGTCGCGGAAGTCACCTAGAACGTTATGAACTATCCACTGTCCTGTTTGACACGTGTTGCACATGTACATCAATACATCAACACATTTTAGGAGTACACTATTAGCTTGCAAATAACCTGGTGTTCGATCTCACTGTTTGAATTACGTTGTAATTTTGAATAATTACGTTGTTAATGTAACAGATGTTAACACTTTAACTCTAAACTTTAATTTTGAAATTAATATAAAATATTAGTATGAAATTTATTAATTTACAAAATTAGATATTTTTCAAATATAATATATTAATTAAATTAATTTTAATTAAGGAATTAAAAGGAAAATTAAGAAATAGTAACATTGCGAAGAAAATGATGTTGCAGAATTTCAATTATTTATATTTTTGTATTATAAAGAATTCAAAAAAATTGAAATTCAAAGAAAGGAAAAGGAAGGGAAGACACACACACACACACACACACACACACACACACACACAGAGAGAGAGAGAGAGAGAGAGAGAGAGAGTGCGATTAAAACTTTTTAATTACCATGAACAGATTTTTCTATCTTATATTTTGGCTTCTATGTATTTTAGCTATCTTATGTATTGCAAATATTTTTCCATAATCTTGAATTATCCTTGAAGTATACGAAAGGAAAATATATTTATGTAAATATATGATTTTATTGATGATATTTTACACATACATTTATATAAATATATCAAATTCTTTAAATAACTATATTTCAATATATACCTTTATTCTATAATCAAATATTTATAATTTAAAAACTTCTGTTCAGAAAAGACCAACGCTACCATTATTCGATTTTTAAATAAATATTTTTACTATAGAATTTTTAATTAATCGTTAATTTTGAAATTATATAAACTTAGTAAACACGTTTTAACTTGGAATGTATATAATTTAGAACATATTAATGAACGCAGAGACATTACTCTCTTGCTTGAAGAATTATTGATAACGTTATATAATATCTTAATATATCTATACTTTAATACGATTGCGTTATTAAGACTGCAAATAATTTTTCTGACTTGATCTCGCTGATCTCGAACACGGATTAGCAGAGAAACAGATAAAGTTATCTATTATTGCTGTTTTTAATGTAACGATAACTTTTCAATTCTATGCCATACTTTCCGTACTTCCACCCAGTTGTTTTCTCGCCGTTAGATTATCTGTTCAAAAGTTTTGTTCCATACGTGTAGCGAGTGATGGTAAAGACATTTTGCGCAAAGAGAAATACGCGACAGTCGATTTATTATGTACAACGTGAGTCATACTTTGATCGATACTTGCTTTGCTAGTACATTCCAGTTGTTATATTGCAGCAACTTTAGTCTTTTCAACTATGTAATGCTACTAAGTTATTCCAATTCGATAATACTTCGCTAACTTTGTACAAGCATGGTAAGAAAAATAATATATTTTTTTATAAATTTTATCCAAACATTTTGAAAATAACACAAATTGAAATAACACGCACATATCAAATTATGTTCTGGTTTATTATTGAATTTTTATAATTTAATCTAAATGCAGATCCACATAATGCAATTGATGTAAACCTTATATTTGCGGTTTAATGTAAATCTTTTTAAATAAAAGCGTATTAAATACGCTTAAATGATAATTTTAGTTTATGATAATTTTGCCTTCTTGTATTAAAAATTTAGTCACAGAAATATATTTAAGCACTATAAGATTCGCTTTGATCGAATATGTAGGATTTCTCTTGTGTAATTAAATTTGTTCTCATCGGTCCAAATTCATATTATATTGTCTTTACTTTTGTTTAGAGTGTAGAAAAAGTGAAATTTATCTACGCGTGGAAATAATATTTTTTCCTATTTTTTAAATGTACTTTTATACAATAAAATAAATAAGGAAACATAATGCTCTCATGAAGATGTACGATATGTTAATCATCAAATTTTATTTACTAATTTCTTTACTCATTGTAGAAGAAAGCAACTTCTTAATTTTTTAATTTAACGCATTGTAATGTTAAATTAAAATATAAGTACATTCTTATATTGTACATATGTATGTACACACATACACATACGCGCGCGCGCATATGTGTGTCCTAACTTTTTGGTACACCACTTGTAGGGAAGTAAAGCGAACTAAACTGAGTCAAAAAGTTTTCTACAATTTTGCAATTTTCGCAATTTTTTTTTTAGTTGTCTAATGAGCAGAATGTCTAAAATCGACGCATCAGTTTAGTCTGGCCTACCTGCTTACAAGTGTGTGTCAAAAAGTTTGGAATTTTAAAAAATATTTATGTAGAATCAATATTTACTTCAATCATTAATCGCGTTCCGCGGGATCATTTAAATGTTAGTATTCTATAATTATTGCAATCTTATCTTTACTAAATCATTATGGTATAATAGTATTGTACATTACAGTATAATATACCGTTGATAATCATTTGCCTCACGTATCTAGCAGCTGACGATGCTGTTATCGGTAAGCTTTAATATATTTAAACGCCACATCCGCGTGTGTAAGTTTCTCATCCTAAATTTTATCATGTCACGCGAGTCCCGTACCTTTGATGGCGATTTAAAGAATACGTCTCAATGTACCACGAAGTAGAGTACGTGAGCAGCGAAGCAAACAGAGGCTACGTGTTTTGAACGTAAATGTATCTTTTCAAACAATGGGGTAAAGATAATAATTTTGTTCATTTAAATTATAAACTTATGACGTATTATTATATTTCCAAATGGGAAGCAAAATATATATGATACACACGTATCTACGATTTACGAAATCAATTGTATTTGCTAAAGTTTATATTTTTGTAAGTATTTTAAATGTAATATCGCTTTATTTTATACAACTATTATCTAGGGGAGACCGAGGCCAGTTAGAAAAAAGTGGATGTATATAAGATTTTACGAAACAATTTTAATATTATCAGCAAAAATAAAATCAGTAAAAAGAAGAGAATGCTCTGACATATACTGATTGAGTTATTATATTGCAACCCCATATGACAACCGGCTCCGAATGTCCTCTATACATAATACTTTAAATATATATAGAGTACGGAGAATTATTTCTTATCAGAATTAAATTTCGGAATGATAAAAATTATAATATATTTGGAATAAATTTTCATGACAAGATTGTTTAATAAAAACGAGGAAAATCCCTAAATTTAGAAGTTTTTAAATAAAATTCTTCCGCATACAGTCTCTTCGATTATACGTAGAGAAAGTTTGGTTTCCAACTATATCGATTCGATCTCCCCACTTAAAAGTCGAGCGACAGCACGAGACTAATATGCCGTACCACGAAACCGGGAGTTGCGCAGCTCCTTAAAATTCAACTGAAAAGTCTCTGAAAAGCTATATGCAAGATTTTCTTTCTAACTTCGGCAGTGACACACGATGCATCTCCGATAAGAAAATTCCCTGTATACTCTTGTATGCCTTTAGCGGAGTGTACGAACTTGAAAACTTATCGATAGGGACACAAATGAGAAATAGACTCTGACTGTTGAAACTGTATTTTCACAATTTGCTTCGAGAACTTTTTGTGCGCGTATACATGTATCAACAGCGAATTCTCGATTCTGGCTGATATATTTGACGAAAATTTTGGCTTATGTCAAACGTTTCATCTTGAATACAGTATGAATATCTGGCGCGTATCTCAAAAACATATATAGCAATATTGTAACTTATGTGTACTCTCACACATAATAACGTTAGGATTATTAGCGTTTATATTCAACTCTCTCAAAGATTAGGCCATATTAATCTTGAATCAAGTGTTAGAAATTTTTGAAAGTATTTATATCATTATATATACGATATTCAGCTATTATTCGTACAGCACAGATCATTTTAGCAACATCAACAATATTAGAGTAACATTGGAAATGTTGCTGCATGCTTTTGTGCTATTTCGGTAAGATCTACATGTAGACTGCAACTAAGGTATCTTTTCTTGATTATTATTAACTTATTTATGTCACATAGATACTAATTTTATCGGAAATTGTACACTGTACATGTTTGCTATTTCTCGCTTCCACTGTTTTTAAAGATAAATCTAGTTAAAATCTAGATAAAAGAATCTGTTCGCCACTCGTCAATGTAATGTCGACTATGAACTTCGCTGGTTAATGTGATTTTCGAACGGGCATAACATCGGCTGACTCTTTCGAACTTGGAGCTGAAAATCCCCGGCGAACTTTTGTCCCACTATAACTTCGTCTATAACATCTGATGGATATCCGATAAGATCGAATTTCTAGCTGCCCATCCCTCGTAAAGCGCTTTATCGCACGCGCGCGCGTGTGAGACTTCGATTTCTTCCTGACTCCCGAGAATAATTCGGGAAACATATGACAACGGTTGAGGAATGTTCTCGCGAGATCGAGCAACCATAGTGCTTCCGTGACCCTTGCATTCACCATCAAGTTTTTATATCCATATGTGTGAAGTGGTTTCAGAGTGAATATTCCCCGGTGTATACTTACGGATCAGACTGAAACTTAGTGGAAACGTGTGCGGAACCACGTGTGTGAGAGAGTAGCGATGATGAGGGAATCTTTAAAGGGGATAAGGTATAGTTGCTAAGATGCTAGTAAAGAAGTCGACAGTGTGACTTTAAACTCGCACTTGCCAGCAAAAGTCGATCGATTCAATTTAACCCTGTCGTAACGATCTAATAGGCTATCTATCATAATTCATCGTTCGTCATAGTTTTTTCTGAGTTTTTCTTTTTTGATATCTTTTGAATGGCTAAAGCATAAGAGAAATTATATGTAATATGTATTTTTGAAAAAATGTTTATTGTACAAATTAGCTTGTGCGTATGTGCATGTCATCGATTGGATTTTGTAACGTAAAATTTTATCACAAGTTTTTATTTAATAGGCAATTAATTGTCTATATTACATAATTTTTTCGAAAGTATAAATAAAATAGAATGAAAAATAACTACATACTTATATATGTATACACATATATATAATTTATATGTAAAATATATTATTAGATTATTTTTCTTTAAAGATATATAATATACTATACTACACGATCTATTTATTTATATATTTTTTAAAACATATCTAAAGATTGTATTTGCAATCACATTTTATTAATATTTGAATAATTATAATATTTCAAATTTGTGAGCACATATCCATTAATACACTTACTCGATTTATATTTAGTTACAAATGACATATTCAATTAAATTATACAAATTAACACATTTAATATATATTACATCTCGTATCTAGTACGCGCATGTACTTTATTTTTATTAAATCTCTATATCGCTTTCCATATTATCTTTGTGTGTGTATATGTGTGTGTGTATTTGTGTGAAATATCATATATACGTATATATAATTATACATAAATATATGTAATTAATATTTATTAAACACTATAT
>NW_017299641.1:981770-1001348 GCF_001594075.2 Trachymyrmex cornetzi
TATATATATATATATATATATAACGAAAAGAGTATTAAAATTCATACAGTTGACATACGTCAAAGCAAACTACAACTAATTACATAGCTTGAATGTTATTTGACAGATCAATGGATATTTTGATATAAACAATTAAACAAAAATTGAATAATCATGGATACAAATAAATCTTGATTCTAGCTTAAATAGCGTTTTGTTTAAGACAGATATGTAAAATACGAATTTAAAAGCTAGACGTTTATAAATGTTTAGATATAAATCTACTTACAGTTATTCAGGCTTTACAGAGGTTGAAAATAAACTTACATTTGATTCTACAGGGTGTCCCGACCTTTTTTGCCAATCACTTTTGTGTAGATAAAGTGAACTAAACTGAGTCGACAAGTCCTTTACCATTTTGCAATTTTCGCAATAGTTAACAAGATATTAATTACTAAAAATTGCAAAATATTGGTCTTGAATAATTTTTTACTCAAATACTATCAACTTTATAGAAAAACTATATGAGATAAAAATTATTTATTTTCTTCTCATAAAGTTCTGAGAATTTTTTCAGAATTTTTCATCAACTTTTTAGTACTGCATTTTCTTATTTTTACCAACATGAGAAAATACGATATTAAAATTTCTGAAAAAATTCTCAGAACTTTATGAGAAGAAAATAAATAATTTTCGTCTCTTGCAGTTTTTCTGTAAAGTTAATAGTATTTGAGTAAAAAATTATTCAAGACTAATATTTCGCAATTTTTAGTAATTAATATCTTATTAATTATTGCGAAAATTGCAAAATGGTAGAGGACTTTTCGACTCAGTTTAGTCCGCTTTACCTACACAAAAGTGATTGGCAAAAAAGGTCGGGACACTTTGTATAAGAGATATTTATTACATAAATATATATTTTTCATATATTTTATTTATTTTCTCATTTAGATCGGACTGCCATTTGATATAATAGATGCAACAGAAGGTTGAATAATTATTACATCACAAATCACTACTGATATTGATATACATATTATTATTAATTAATAGATATTATATCGCTGATATAACAATAATGATTATTATTATTATTGGCATTTATTGTTAATATTGAAATTTTTGATTATTATAATGGGTTATTATAATTAGTAATAATTGTATTTGTATATCACATATTTTACACACACACACACACACACACACACACACACACACACACACACACACACACACACAAATATATAAAGTATCTAAACAGGTGTCTGAACGGGTGTCTCATACGCTGATTTTAAAAGGAAGAAAAATAGTTGTCTGTAACAGTAATAACAATATAGGTTTTCTACGATATAATAATATAAGGTATTTATAAAAAATGTTTCAAAAGTTGTATCTCTGATGTTATCTCTAATGCTATCTATATGCATGATATTTTAATGTACGGTCTCTCTCTCTCTTTTCTCTCTCCTTTTTTTTACGTTAACATGAAATATATTAATATTTGTTTGTAGTTGTCTTATAGTTCAGTTTCGTGTTTTACATATTTTTCTACTTACAATCAGAACTTTACAATTATAAATATAGACTAATGAATAGATAAAAACTATTAATATTAAGAGAATGTTTAATTAATGTTAATAGACTTATTTGAAGGAAAGTGTTATTAAATTAAATAGATAATATTTATAATGTATACATATGTTATATATATTGTTACGCCCGTGCCGTGCCGACACCGTAGATCGCCACTCGCATAGTACGGAAGGTCGCGTTGCCCAGCGACACGTACCGTTGTTGTTAAATAAGATCGGCAGATTTGAACGTGAACAATATTATATTTATTAAGTACATAATAATATATAATATATGTATATGATATGTGTGTATAATAATTAAATATGCATCTATATTTATGTATATATGTATGTATATGTGTGCATGTACATGTGCATGTAGACTAAACGAGATTTGCTCTTCAAAAATAGATAATTTTAAAGGAAGTGTAACTTCATAAAAAATGATAATAATGAGATAATTTAAAAAGTATTTTAAAGCTTAAAATTTTTACTTTCCAGATCGATAGTTTAAGTAACGAACTGATTGATTTTTGTATGAAGCCAGAATAATGGAAATTCGTCAACTATCAAAATTTATTATAAATTTTCTATGATGTAAATTAATAATCACACACAAATGCAGTTTTGCGTTATAATAATCGACGTCTAGACTCGATAAGAAAATATCTTAACTCACAATCTCTTGTAATCTTGCTAATAATAGCAAATGGGATCACGCGTAAATAAAATTGTCCTATGAATAATTGTAAAACGCACATGCATACATAAAATTAACATATACACATAAAATTAAACTTTTTTGTGTATAAAGAAATTTCAAATTTAAAAAGAATAAAATTTCTATGTATGTAATTTTAAATGGAGGATTTCTTTCGTTGGATGGCGCATTATAATGCATAACAATATAAATATAGCTTTAAACTTTACTTTCGTGGATAATGCGACATATATTATAAAACAATTTTTCTGTTTTTTCTTTATATCATTCATAGATAAGATCCAAGTTTGCAATTAACGCGTATCTCTGATAGAACTGAGGTGGAAGAATATTTTCGGCATTTTCAATTCCGAGAGCGTTTAGGCGTGATCAAGGTCAGCTTTGTGCCATAAACGTCACAGTTATTGGAAAACACGCGACACGTTACGCTTTACAGTAGATTTCTCTTGCTCTAAGCGAAATCACTGATTTGGTTGCAGTCACGAAACATGAGTGCATTGCACGAATGCATCTACTTCTCGCTTCGAGTTCTTTGTCTGCATGCATTCCAGCTGTTTTATAGGTATTTGCGATTGTGACGTCAGTCCTTTTGCATTATGGGTGCATAAAGCACTTTTAGAAAATATGGCCGATATACATGAAGATATATAAATTTTGGTTTTGAAGCAAACAAATATATAAATTTCATGACAAAGAAATGTTGTTTAAAATGTCTAGCATTATCAATGTCGATTATCTACAATGTAATTTAATATATTTTTACAATATATCGCAATATATAGAAAAATTTGTGGTAATTATTCACAAATAGGGCTTCTTCTGAATTTTAATGTTCTTTTCTTGCAATCTTGATAAAAGTCTTTATTGCGTTTCTATAACAGTGATAATCCCATTTTTTATTTTTAGTATATTGTAAATTCGTCTATTTAATAAGGCAAAGATTTAATAGATAAATCCAATACACACACACACACATATATATATATACATACATACGCTCTACTTTGGCCCTAAATCGGCCCTTTAAAGGACCGTATATATTTGTAATGACGAAGAGTTGTTGAGAATAAATAGTTAAAAAAATAAGTAGGTCACACATTCTTCGATCTCCCCCGATTGATTATCACTATTATAGTTCGTAACAAAGATTTTTATTAAAATTGCAAAAAAAAAGTAAAATTCAATAAATATTCTACCGTTGCCTTTACCCGCTAGCCATTCCTTTATCTTATAATAGTTAATATTAATCCGATAAAAGTATAAGAACCAATTGAGTGTATCACATGTAAATGATTATACTATACGGCAATCACATTTTGATAACAATACCGATAGTTGAATAATTACATATATAGTGTTCTAACTGTCCTTTTGTCCATTTATTACTAGAGATGATCTTTGCATCGTAATTAAATTAGCCAATATATTTATAATTTTATTGTTTTTATATTAAGTACACTGTTATTGTATGTAATCTTGTTATTTTTATATTACATAAATATGTATTTATACAAACATTTATTTTATCGACTAATATTTGATACAAATTTAATTCTAATTCTAACTCTTAATTGGTAATAAGTTGCAAGCAGTTTTGATAATGTACGTGGTTATCTTACGACTATTCTAAAATATGAGTAACATTTCCTGTGATTAAGATAGTGCCTGTTGAGAGAAGTTTTTGAAAGATTGTTACATGATTGTTCCAAGCATTCTGAGAGGATTAATATCAGAAAGTTTTCACCATTGTCCGTTTGCAACGTACTTTATACTAAAGTCAATTATTACATCGCGCTAGGAAAGTTTTCTTATTGTTCTAGAAAGATAGTGAACATATCGTGCTACAACTGTTCAGTTATAGCAAAAGTTACTTTCCTTCTATAACACTTTAATATGTGCTTGGCTTTTATAATTTATTACAGATCCAATTGTACGCAACTGTGTGTTATCATAAATCTCATTTTTTATTATACATGTAGTATATACAAACAAGTAAAGAAATTTTTGGTTTGGTAAAGATTTTTTTTATTAAACGATTAAATTTTTATAAATAAAAATAATGATGCATAGAGATATATTCTTTTAAAAGAAATTAAATGCGGTAAAGTGAAGAATATAAGAGGCAGATTGTTATTTATTCTTTCCTAAGTTTTTTCTACAGTTCTTCAATATTATAGATATAATTTATTACCTATATATTTTCTCGATTGAATTTATTCTTCTAATATACTCTTTTAAATATATTGTTATATATTCATTAAAAAAATAGATATTGTGTATGATGAACATATTGTTGTTATAGAATGTAATGTTTCACTGGTTCAGTTTTAAAGTAATTGTTCTGAATCTTGCAATTTCTTGTGGGAATCGTTTAAATAGCAATTTATGTGATATATGGGCACGTTTCAAAAGTTTCAAGAAAATCTGTATATGTCTCATGAGTAAAGTTTCTGTTTAGGAAACTACTCTAGGCGTCGCATAATGATATTCTAAACTTAAAAGGCGTCCATTATTGAAGTTATGATACCAAGAGAATAGAAGAACTTTTTAGAAGAACTACGTTATGGTAAATGTAGTGATTTACATCATATAACTATTGTCATAAAACTTCAATATTCTACTTTACGAAAAGAAAGAACATTATTTTGTTTTATTTTGAATATTATTGTACCCATATGGACACTGTAGGTATTTTATCCTTTTTCTTATATAAATAAAAGCTCCGAGCTATATTTTTTAATGGTTTAAAAATAAAGTTTAGTACGTCAACTTGTAAAACAATGGTATGCGCATAGATACCATTGTATCTATGCGTATTATTACAAAAGATAGCATATAAAATAGTTACTTAGCGACAAAAACAAGTAAAATTAAATATAAATATAAAATATTGTAATTGCGATTTGATAAGAAAATAATTTTTATATTGTTTCTCTAAATGTGTGTGTATATACATACTACTACTTTTTATCATAAAATATTAATTATTATTATACGCATTTAGTTATATATAACATATAATCATCAAAATATTAAATAAGGGAAAGAATCTTATTTTTGGTCAAAGTGGATCTTAGTGTTTAATAATATATTTATATGTAGATTAATTATAAATGCATTTTTCAATTCTATAAACTGTGCGCTGATTCAATTTGTCGGACTTGAAACGCAATCATAAACTGAAGCTGGAAATGACATCACAAATTACATTGATCGACTAGTCGGGAGTTCCAAGTTCAAACCTTAGCTGAGGTGATATTTTTCGCAATAAGTTCTTTGCAGTATTTTAAGATGTTTATTATTAAATTAACTATATTAATGTAATTTATGATGTTATTTCCAGCTTCAGTTTATGATTGCGTTGCAAGTCCAGCAAATTGCTAAATGTATTTGTAAATCTATATATGAATATTATTAAGTATCAATATTCTTTGATCGAAAAAAGAATCTTCGTTTTAGTTGATTTACTTTATCAGTCTCTAATTTCCATTTATAACCATAAAATACTAGTCATTATTTTTATTTTAAATAATTTTAATAATAATAAGAGTAATGATTTTTTTTATAATAATGATATTTTTGATTTTATGATAATAATTTTGCAAACATGTTAGATGATACAAACAACTTCGTTGTTAGTAATGCTGTCTTATTACTTTGTCACAGACAAAATATTAACTCAATCATGTATACACTTAATAGTAATACTTTTGAGGCTTTCATTGATTTTCTTCAGAGGTGCCAAAGGGTTTGCGGATTATCGCTGTGTCGTGATCCATTACTAATGCCAACGTTTCGTGAATCTTGCCGTTCACTTTATCAGGGTGAGGAGCACACTGATACTGCACATACATAAAGTTAACACTTTGATTGTAACATATACATAATTTATAAATCTATATGAGAATAAAAATAAGAGAATAAGTAAGTTTCCGTTTATTGCAAAGACGGTTTTGTGCTCAAATCTGTTTGATTCTTACCTAACTGCAATTAAACTCGTTTTAAAGTGTCAGTTCAATTAACTTACAAATCGAATATAGTAATTTATGCTAATTTTATTTCCAGTGAAACAGAAACAACTTCTATAAAAGATTAGAAAGTTATTTTATAGTTGATAAATTCTTTTTCACACACACACACACACACAAATTGTCCTCTTTTGTTTCTGTAAATGATTATTCAGCAAATATATTATATAATACATGATTAGCAAATTTATTACACAATGCACGATTATTACGAATTTGGCTACCAGATAGTAGGCATTTCATAATAATGACTTTAATAATAATTTATTTCAATAGAGAAATGATTTTTCTATAAAAACAAAGAAAAATTCACAGATATGGTTCAACAAAATGATAAAATCAACCGTCGGTTTCTCCTGTTCAAAATGTAAAAGAAAATATTTCCCGATCCTAGGATAATTTTAACTATGATTTTTTAATTTAGTAAGTGAAATAGAATTGAATAAGAAAAAAGATGAATCCAACTATCCCTGAGTGTTTCCCAAATTGTCTAAAATGCATGAACTTTTTTTATTTTATTATAAAATGAAACAATTGCAAGAGAATTAATTTTATATATTAGATATCTTAATTCCACGAATATATAATATTTAATATTTAATTTAATATTATATTTGTGGAATTAAGATATTTTAATATATAAAATAAACTCTTTTTTTGCAATTGCTTCCTTTTATGATAAAATAAATAAAATTTCATTTTTTGCAAATAAGAAGATATAAACCTCTTGCAAATTTTGATCCTTATAAATTTCCTGTATTTTTCCGAGATAATAATGCGGACGATATTTAACTAACAGATACACCGGTACTCCAATATCTTACTTAGGATATTTTTATCATAAAGGATACTTTTAATACAGAAAAACACATACAGATATAGAAGTTTCAAAATTTATTCGTAGCTCTTGTAAATTTAACATTTCCTCTAGAGGAGGTTTCTTAACGCAAAGAGTATCCGAAGGTTATCGTGGATAATACTCAAATAAATATTAAATTTATCTTTATTATTACAAATAATTAAAAAACGGCAAATACGAGTCACACGCGATGTTATCATTATTATCAATTTATAACTTTAAACACACACACACACGATCAATTTAATTCATCAATTACTTTATCTATATTAATTGTTATAGGTATTATTTGAAATAATAATAAATAAACGGTGTATTTTTCTTTATCTGTTTGTTTTCCTCTTTTTTCTTCTCTTTCATAAAATATAGAATCACACAATGACACAACAAGGAAGTAATATGATGCATTAACGATAATTTATCAAGAGCGTCCTGTGTGCGCTTAAAAATGCATTGTGTTTTAACGACAGTGCCCTAAGGGTCTTATTACTTCTTTTTTCCGAGTTTTCCGAGAGTAGTTTCATTGCTCTCTGTACGTGCATTAAATGTGTTGCTTATTAGCAGACGTTCATATAATATTATTTGCCGACAGAAACATCTTTTGTTCTTATTTGTAAAATGCTGCGCGCAGTTTATTTCACGCACCAATCACCTGTTGTGCGAGTTGCAGACTGGTACAGCACGGAAAAGACAATTTTGCTGAAAATTTTCAAACTTTTATAAATCTTGTTTGCCTTTTCATGACGAGACTGCGACGTTGTGAAGGTAAACATATTGCTAATAATTATGCAAATATTTCTATAGTTAATGTCTGAAGTGACAATTTACGTATTTCTAGTTGTTGAAGAACATTTCTGTAATAGGGGAGATTAATTTACAGGAATATAATTCTCTCTTTCATTTAATTTTTAATTTATATAAATTATTAATGAAGTTTAGACCTTGTTAAGCTTATTATATATACTTAATCTATATTATGTGCATCGGAAAGTAATCAATCACTTATATTTTTATGTTTATGTAATATTTGTACAATATTATTTTTCGGCAGATAATGTATAAAACGTAATTTGGATTAACAATTAAAGCAGGCTATACATGTACGGTATTTGGCATGGACGTACTCAGGATTCGAATCAGGGGATGCAAAAATTACGTCTGACGTGCAAAAAATTATCTCTTCACATACACATAATTTATTAAAATACTTATATTAATGCCAATCTTTCAGGATTTTTTAAACTTTCTTACGAATAGCGCAATGAGCGTTTAACTTTTTATTTAAAAAATTTTCACCGTGCGAAAAGATTAGCTTTTTGTGATGCCCAGGATTGACTTACCGTGCTGTAATTTAATTGTAAGTTAATTGTGACAATAAGTTTGATTTGAATAATGTCTTTTAGTTAGAAGTGAGAGATAGAGTTTAGCATGAAAGATATGGGTTAGAGATACGAATTAGATCAGTGCTAAATTCGAGTCAACCAAGAGCCTGCGTTTGAGTTATATCTGAATTACATCTGAGTTATGTTCGGCTTACATTCGAGGTATATCTGAATTATGCGTGATATATGACCCATGTTAGATTTACTTGATGGTACAATAACGCCGAAAGTATAATGTAACATAGAACAACGATGACACGTACATACATATATGGCGAGTGTTAGATATTAGATATAATATTATATTATTTTAATGTTAAATTATATTTCGATGGTCCTTTCATTGTCGTACATCTGATATATAACATACATAATATATATAATATATTATATATAAATAATTACGTAATTATCTTGTGATAGACGATGCTTTTTGGATGAATTATGGTAACGACAATGCGATAGCATTAAATGTTCGTTTACGTTTCTAATGCGAAATTTTTCTGAATATTTCACGATTCATAAGATAATTCACAAGTGCTTCGTGTACACTCGAATCTATTAGACATATAAAACAAAAATTCAAAGATTATATAACTTATATCTCACGACTTTTTTTGACCCATTTTCCATCGACTGGAAGAGGTAAACGATTCTGACGCACGCCAATTCGTGGTGCCGCGTGTCCGTTGCAGACTTTCATGATAAAATCGATTTCAAAGCTTTCGGTCTTTCTTCCTTCTACCGCTCCTCCTTGTTTTCCCTCCTCCATTTTCATTTCGTCCTGCTCTCCTTTCGATATCATTTCGACCGAACTATTTCGGTCCGGTCACGCTTTAATTGATAATGGAAAGCTGTCGTGTCACTTTCGCGCTTTCCCGATCCACCTGCCAAACAAGCAGTTTTATTTATGCAAAGATTTTACTACAGAGATTATTTCGAATACTCATGTATCACATTCGTGCCACAAAATAATTTAACGGAATTATATTTTTTCGAATTATATTAAGCATTTAATTGATGTAATTTTAGAATAGCTTGTAACTGTTTTGTATCCCGTTCTTACTTAATTCGGCTAATTTCAGCAGTGGTTTTGTTACATCGCAGTGTAATAAACTCAATATTTTTATATAAAAAATTGTAAACAAAAATAGCATTAAAAAAGATATTTAAAAATATTTCGTGTACACACGATTATGCAGTACACACTGTGTATGCAATTATTATAAGAATTCTCTTGCTATATTGAAATAAATGCGTACGAGTTAAATATTTGTGTTCTAGGTCAAACATTATTGTGTAAAAAATATTCAAAGTTAAATTAAAAAATAAAACTGCTCGTTATGAAATTATAATTATAAAAATTATTGGGTAATATATCAAACAGTCAGTATAATAATAACGTGGCAGTAATATACATGATAAATACGAAAGAAAAAATTAGATTTGATTAATTTTCGGCATTTTTGTTGTCCAGAAAATTTGTGATTAATTTTGGGATAATTTATCTAAGTAATAAATGGACGTTCGGCCTCTTTTCTACATTCCAATTTCAGACACTCCATAGAAGGTTCTTGATGAAACTCTCATTTGAGTAAGATATTTGCATGCTACGACCTGGCTTAGTCGTCATTACAGCTACAAGTGGTCAATCCTACGTTATACCTATGTAATTCTCTGAAAGCGATCGCCTACCGCGTACCTAATGCATGCACTACAGAGAGGAAAGCATGGCTCTACATGTGCCGAGCAATTCGGACGGTATAATTAAATCATTATTCTTCCTTTCTAATATCAACGATGTGCACAATTTTCATTCAGGATAGATAGTAAAGGCAGTTAAAATTAAATAAAGAATGTAACGACGCATTCTTTGGTAAAAAACAAAATATTTTGAAAATAATAAAAAATTATGTCGTCTTTTGAAATAAACGAGTAGTAAACACTAATAGGATTTGGCATTTATTAGCTATTAAATTATATTTCGATTGTTTTTGTCGTGATTCTTTTTGACAGCAAATAAATCAAAAAGTGTATTTAAGAATAATATGCGAATACTTTGTACACACACACTTGCGCGCGTGCGCACACCACACATACACGCCACATCTACACGCGCGCGTATACATATACATATATACAAATAAGTATATTTAACTTAGCAAAAATATATTTCTTTAAAGTTAATGTAGCCTTCCAAGCGTAATTGATCACGGCTTTATTTGAGGTTTCATAATATAAAAATAATTATTAATATAATTATTTTTCCATATTTTTACAATATAAGAATAATCATTCGATAAACCGTAGTTCTACTGCTCATTTATAGTTCATCTTACATGTATTATCTATAGATTTTTAAGTATTAAGTAGTCTAGTTGCGAAAGGAGCTATGTTTATGTAAACATTTGCATATATTGTGCAACATTTTATTTTGCGTAAGATATAACTTTATAATCAAATACTATATTTCTTAAACAAAACCAATTTTTTATATGTCAATAGCAAGTCTGAGAGGAGTATATAATTATAATTTCACATACATAATTAGTTGTGCATATAACTTTTCAGTAATGCTATACATAATCATCATGAATCTCAAGAGAAATCAATGTGCTGAGTGTTCAAAGAGGTATGGTGAATTTCCTTCCGATAAAGTTTGCAAACTATAAACCGCAAACTATCAAGCTTGGCTAAGGAGGAGGACAAAGGACCGTTCCGGCAAGCCGATATTAACTGATTGCGCTCGGCATAGAAATCGCTCTTGTAGCTAAGCATACGTATTCATATCCCATTATACATACATACATATATGCTTTGTATAAATTACTCTAAATTTACTATTGTTAGAGTAAAGTCAGAGATAGACATATATAGTTTTTCATGTACAGAATAATTATGCTTAACAAACTGAGTACTAATAAAAAAAGGAACTCATAATTTGAAGAGAGAGAGAGAGATTTAAATATTTACTGCTTCTTATTACATTTAATATTTTTTGCACAATCATTAATTTAGTTAATAATATTAACGTAATAGTTAACATATACTTGTTAGATATCCACTATAACGTTGTAACGCACTTTAAATTATTTGTAAAGATAATCATTTTCAAGAGTAAAGTATTCAATGAAGATCACTAGAAATAAAGAAAAATTAAAAATATAAAAGTCGGCTTTTATTTATGGGCTGTGTTCAAAAATTCGCTGTCAACGCTGAAAATTTATACATACAGCTTACGTGCACTATAGGCTTTTAGCATTGACAATGAATTTTGAAACAGCCATATTAAGCATGATGTGTGTAAAATCGATATATCATATTCAAAAAATTAAAACAAGAATACATTAAAGAGGCGTGTAACTTCTTGATTGTTATTGTTCTGATAAATTTTAAATGTAGAACTTTTTTTTTACATAAATGGATTTATAATATTTTAAAAATAAAGCAGAGCTTTCTGTTTTATTTTTAAAAGTATAGAAATGAAGAACTTTTATATCACATTATTTATCTAATCATAAAATAATATAATATAAAATAATATGTATGAAAAATGCAATGTACCTAAAAAAACTGTAGAAAACCATAGAACGAATAACATTAGACACATTTGAAATACTTATGATATCAATAAATCAATGCTAAAAATTATGACAAAAATGTTTAATAGATTTTTGACACATTGATTATTTTTTGTATTTTAATGGAAGTGACTATTATAATTAAAAATAGATTTACTTTCTAGCAGATAAATTTGTTAGTGTCTATATATATAAAATAAAATTTTAGATTTTTAATATTACACTATAATATATGTATAATCTACAAAAAATAATTTATATTGCTTTTGTGTAATAACAAAAATGTGATATTCTTGATTTTCAAACGATAACACACATTCGTCTGTTTATTCATCAAATTGTAATGATTTGTTAAAGTATTAGAAATATATTTTCATTGAGAAATTGTAGTCACATCACGAATTCATAATGAATTTTGTTGTACTTCTAATTACTCTCTCGATATAAGAAAATAATACTGACGATGTTGATATTATTTATCAGCATCATGATTATATTTGACACTTACATGATGTGGAACCTAGTGGAAACTCGCGTATGAATGTATACGGTGCAGTGCATTTCCACTGACCACGAGTTAGCAGTTGGTTATACTACATTACCAGTGCATTCGTTCATCCTGCATTAGTTGGTCGTCGACAGGCCACAATGTTTACTGGGTACTCTCCGATACACAGCTTTAATTGTCTCTCGGTCAATTAGAACTTCAGAGTAGTAACTATATTCATACGATAGAACATGCAGAACGTGTTTCGACTACATAAATTCCTGTCAATACAGCTATTAGATTGAGATAAATCTCTTCTTAGAAGTGTGCAATAATGTCCCTTGAAAATAAACCAAATATTTCTATTGAATTACGATAAAAAAATTAATTAAAAAAAATGAGCATACCTCCATGTATCATAGTAATAACAAGTAATGTTTTACAAAGCTAGGAAACTTTATTCAGGTTTCATATACATGAAAATAACAGTATTTATTTTAAAATCAATTTAAAACGTAGGTAATATTTTATTTTAAAAACTAGGTCTCTTTTTATAAAGAAAATAAATTTACAAATATTCTATGAGATATATCTATATGGAAAAATGACACTGAGGCAACTACTTCTTAATCTTAGACGACACACTGACGTACACAGTTTCTTTCAAAGATTGGCATTTATATAATTAAAAAAATTGGCTAGTCTATCTGGCAGATTTGAATACGTTAGGATATTCTTTCCCTTTGGTGTAAAGGACAACGTTAATCAGTAAATGATGTTTCAATAATAACGATCGAAAGTTTGAAATGGGTATGTCCAAGTATGTTGTATATTTTTTGAAACGTTCGGCTGTAACATACTTTTTTCTTTAAATTCAAAGTTTCTAGTTTTTGGAACATATTATTCAAGAAGTCTTTTATCTTAATTTTTTTAATAAATACAAATTTTTGAAAACATTTTTTTCTCATAAGTTGGTAATATAGACGGCTTTAGGATTCTTTTAAAATTTCTTATTTCTTATCGAAAGATGCTATTTCATTCTCTATATTCCTTTGTTTCTTATATAAAAATCCATCTCTTTGCCTATTATATTTGATGGATACTCTGTATAAAGAGAGTATTAATGTAACCATCTAACTTTACTTTACCATAATTGCGAGTCAGACACTGCAGTTGCGCGATGAATCCTTATGAAATACATTAAATAATTATTTTCGCTTATTGGACGCGGACTTTTAATTTACTTGCGGAGTGAAACTTTGCTTTCTTACTTTTCATAGTCTTATCGAAAGTTAAAGTAACGGATTTAACACTTGCGACCGCACGACAAGCGCTTTTTACACCGAAGGTTAAGATAGTCCAATTTAGCACTTCTCGTCATCATCTTCAATAACGAACTTTGCGGAGAGAGTCTGAAATTAGATGAATCGCAAACAAAGGAAGATCCTAGCATATTTGTTCGTGCATCGACGATTCGTCCTGGGTATACACATATTCATACGTATGCGTGTACATATATATACTCTCACATAAACGTGAAAATACACGGTGTCCAGACGTTCTAGTGAGATATCAACGATTTTGTACACGTGTAGGTACATGCTGACGTGGTATGATAAAACACGTTTAACAACGTCGACCATGGTAATTCTCGTAGAGAGATTTCGTCTTCGTTTTTGAATTCTTGATTGAAAATTATTCACCAATGCAGTTTCAAAAAAGTTCCTTGTGTGAGTTTATGGTACGATTCCGAATAATGTTTTACGTTCATACATCAGAAAACACATTGAAACATCAGAAAATATTATAACCATTTTGAAGATAGCATTATATACTATTTTAGGGCAGTTTAGGTAAAGTTATTTGTTTCTCTCTCTCTTTTTCTTATTAATATCTCTGATGAGTTATTAAATGTAGAAGGATATGTGTTATGTGTGTGTATGTGTATGTCTACACTTCAGTTAGAATCAGATGTATTTAATTCAAATATACAATATGAATACAAGTTGCGCAAAGGATATGTAAATACAATTACTCTAATTAGAAGCGAAGCAAGTTTCCTAATCTACACATAGCGACCAATAATAATTATACAGTTTACGTTGTGATAAGTTTTAGATCTATATCTTAATATATTTTCAAAGATATTAGTTTATGTATAAATCCAAATTCTATTTTGTCATGTTACAATATATGTTTTACTTGACGTTATTATTACCATGCGTTATACAATTATCGTGTACAGTCTCATGTGCTATTTTCCAAAAATTGGTCCCTACAATTTGTTCTTTCATCAAGTTGTAGCAATGCACGAAGGATTAAACCTAATCGTCGCATAAATCTTACTCCACTTGGACGGTAAGCCTATACAGCGTGTAAATGTAACGCGACTTGCTCGACACACAAGAGTGCGAGGTGAAGCCTCATGTAAATGCTTCGATAAACTACCCTCTGTGCGCGTCTATCCTCTCGCTTCCCTCGCTCTTTAGCCTGCTCTAGGCATCCAATGTAGCTTCCTGCACATACGCGTACATAGGTACAAGGACGAACAGGTGGGTATATGCACAGTGACCTGAGCAACGGGGCTGTCAGGTGCGGTGCGACGGCGTCCTATCATTTCCTCATTATCTACTCAAACATGGCGCCTCGCTCGTTTCCACTCCTCAATCGCATTGCTGATGTATCGGGCATACCGATCAACTAGTTAGCTCCTATTGCAAGCATTCTTTGCGAGCTTCGATCATTCGTGATTTTAAGCGCGAACGCCTTTCATTTGAACAGATTTCTACAATTTTTAGCAAAAAATAAAAATGTTCTTATAAAATATATGGAGCAAATTTATATATATGCTCCTTGAAAATTTACGCAATTAGATTATTATTTTACAAATTTATTGATATTTTATGAAAGATATGATTTAAGACTTAAAGTTTGAATTTGTGTTTTTACGCTAATAAAAGATATGCGCATATGTTGATTATATATATTTTTTTTAAACGTGGTTGTGCTTTGCATTGTTAATATTTGTCTAGGATTTTGAAATTACAAGTGGTCTGTTTTCTGTTCCTGCACTAGACTGCTCTAGAACTCTCTTTCTTGCTTTCGACACGTATCAAAAGTATATCTATCTCACTTTAAGCTCTAAAAGTGTATGCTAGTTCAGCCACAGAAAACATACTTAATATCGCATTTAATTGATTATCAAAGAAACAAAACAACAGATGTATATTGAAAAAATTAAATTATTCTATCAAAATTACAGGTTTATCCTGATGATATATTTAGAACTATTTCATATGTACTTTCTTATTATTAATATGATTGAATTATATTATCGATTGATATCAATAATTTCACGAATTTCTAAGGTAGAATTTTAAATAGATTTTAGTAGCATAAAATAAGAAAATTTATCAGAAATATATGAAGATGATATAGTACATCTCTATTTTTTAAAATTTATCTATCATATATGTATATTTATCTGTACTATTACTTTAATGTCATTCTGTTCAATAATTTTGCATTGCAGATATTAATATTTACTTTAATCATATAAATGGCATTGATATATATCGTGTGTTATAAGTGTCCACAATGTGACAGCTAATATATTTAATTAAAGCATGGAGTATTAAAGCGTGGTAATTCTGCAACTGTAAGGATACAAAGCTGTAAGAATAATGCAACTGCGCAGTAAAATGGTGGATTTTGGCAGCAGAGAATTTCCGAGAAGGAATGAGATGTAGAAATGGAAACGTGCTGAAGAGGGGAAAAACAATGTACTTATTGTTATAGCTCTCACCATTTCTCTTGGCCGTTTGCCGAAGCAACAGCCTCAAGGTGAGAAAACTCTCAAAACCCCTGACCTACTTTCCTTTCTACTAAAATACCTTTCTAAAGAATTTGATGATCTCCTTTTCGTTGTTATACGATTGCGTATTCCTTGAGATACATTATTTTAATTGTTTATGATCCAATACAGTACAATTTCGTCGCAGAATAAAATATTTATTTTGGTCACAGTTTAAACGAGTATGATAAAAATAATTTAATTATATTTTATTTTTAATTTATTTAAAAAACTTCTTAATTGAAGCAAACACAGTTTCGATGCTAGACAGTTCAGCTCGGCTCAGAAAATTAATTTATCTTGTTGAATTTTTTAAAATATACAATTTATTAAAAATTAAATAACGTAGTAATAATTAAGTAACGAGACTTCATCTTCTCAAAAGAAAAACCTTAATGCTAAGTTATTCCCAGAGCAAATGGAATGTGAGCAGCTCTCAGTGCTCTGGAAATAACTTAGCAATAAGGTTTTTCTTTTGGGAAGAAGTCTCGCTACTTAATTATAGGTATTGGTTTTTAAAAAGGGCTTGATCACGTAGCCGAAACATGTAAAATATATAATTATAACGAGGTTGAAATTTCTTTATGTATAATTGAAAAAAACGTATGTTTTGCAGTATGCAATACAAGTTCTGCGGTTGGCTCACACATATCCTGTAATTCTGTACTTTGTAATTTACTGCGGTTGGCTCACACATATCCTGTAATTCTGTACTTTGTAATTTTTATTATAGAGAGCCCTTTGGTAATTTGTTTATTTATTATTGTTATTAAAAATTATATTATTTATTTCGATTGAACTTTTTGTATTCGTAAGTAAACTCAGTTTTCTTGCAATAGATGATGAAGAGATCAAGAATTTACATTCTACGGTTTTATCACAATTAGGATACAACGCGATATCGGACAATTAACATTCCTTTACTTTTCTCTTACCTTTTTAAATCATTTAAATCGAATCAATGAGAGAACAGAAATAGTGTAGAAATTAGCAACAAAAATGCGAATGGTGTGCGAGTATTGATTGTTACGATCGCGGATTGAAAAGTCAGATTGAGAAGGAAAGAGATATTGAGAGAGAGAGAGAGAGAGATAAGGGACCGAATTTTGATGAATGTAAAATCCAGCATTTGTACGTAGTTGCATATGATTACGTGTTTACGTTAGTAGAAATAAACATCCAAGATTGGGAACTAACGCGTTATTTGTAACGTTGTTATCGTTTTTGTTACTTTTCTTCGGAAACGTTCGTGACTTTTTTCTATCTGAAACGGTAACGATAACGTCGTTACATTTTTACAGCATCAAGCTAAAATTTTAACTGAAAAAGTTAAAAGATGGAGAAGTTATGATTTTTTATGTTACAGTTGACTTTTTTTACGTGTACATCTTCAACGAAGGATTAAAAATAATGTTTAATAAAAATTTTTAATAAAATCTACATTTGTATATTACAATCGAATTTTTTAAAGATAAACATATAGTAAAAAAGTAAAATATTAATGTAATGAGTTATTGAGGATTTATTAGATATAAATTTAATATGGAAAAAAGCTTGCTATGTAAAGATTAGCTTTGAATTTTAAGTTTTAATGTTGATTTCACAATTAACATTGCTTATTAAATAATGTAATTTTTTAATCTAATATCTTATTTTAACATTACAAAAAATAATAAAAAAAATAACCAATTGTTATTTTCTAAGTAATAGTAACGATAACGCGTTACTTTTATGAAATAACGTTCCTCCCAACTTTGACTAAATTTAATCTGTGCCGACAAGCGTGCACGTTATTATTCGTGTCATGCGCGTTATTTTCCGTTACGTCTCATTCATTCCATCTGCTAAATTTAGATACTCAAAATTCGAATTAATATTAGTCTATTTGCCGCCTCGGTGAAAATAAAATTAGCCATCTGGATACTATTCGACTATTACGCGCATTGAACTTGTACTTAAATAGAAAAAACAGATTGTCACGCTTCTTGTCGTTATATAGTAGCTAAAATAAGATTGAAGTATTGGGGATAGGAAAAAAGCCAGCTTTTCCGTAATATCTATTTATTTGATAAGAATCATCATTATTATCGCATTTCGATGTATTTATTTAAGGATTAACAAATGTCATTTCGAGTAAATGCAACAAGATTGTCGGTGGCTCCGGCAGTGAGGCCAGCTAACAAGTTCGTGGTGTTGAATCGATAGAGATGGGTGAGCCTGGGAATAGATAGGCAGGCAGGCAGGCAGGCAGGCAGGCAGGCAGGCAGGCAGACGAGGTCGCGGCGGTCCCTGCCTGCCACTCGTTGCCCGAACTCTCTTTCCACCTTTTATCCCTGCGTGCAACCACCGCTCACCATCAAAACTTCACTCTTACACCTTCTTTCGCACCTTTTCTCTCTTCCTTCGCCTTTATCTATCTTTTTCCTTTTTCGATTCCGCCAGTTATTCGTCAAGCTTGAAATCGCGCTGGAATTGCGCACGCGGTTAAAGTTTCTTTCCTCTCCTTTCTTCCACTGAGCCTCAGGGAGTTGCCGGTAATTGAGTTCTTTTGCATCGGACCCATCTCCGATGATGAAAATATGCTTCCACGCGTATTAGATTCAAAGAGCACTAGTGAATTTCTTATGTTACGTTGACCCTCAATTGCACGACTTATCGCTTCACTTTGATATTAACCGAAAAGATAATCTCACTTTATAATTATGATGCAATGTGCGCATATATTTTAAAAAGGTTAGTTGTTAAGGATTGCAGATTTTCTAGTATTGAATTTTTTGAAGGCTACACTGTGAAAAAATTACATGTAAAATTATAGCAATTATAGTATAGGTAATTTTGAGACCTATTAAAAATGTATATTTATATACATGTAAAATAAAATCACAAATTAAATTACTTTTCTTTATAGTAATTAAACAATTTACAAAAGTAAATTTTCACACACATAATTGAAAAGTTAAATTTATAAAAATATTTAGGGTAACTGTGGAGATAATACCAATAGGGGGAATATGCCACTCGTTTTACTCAACAGAGTTACCAATTAGCAGCGTGTGTCATAGAATTGTTTACAATATGCATTTACAATATAAATATATATATATATATATTTAT
>NW_017299641.1:1001378-1010072 GCF_001594075.2 Trachymyrmex cornetzi
TATATATATATATATATATATGATTATATTTGTTTATCGAGCATTGGCTGTGCATTATTTATCTCGTGCATTACGTTAATTCTAATTTCAAATTTTAATTATATTTTGTGTTTTTGTGTAGTAAATAAAATAATGTAATGTTGTAATTACCATTTCTTTGTATGTAATATATTATCCCATGCTTAATGGAATACTAACTACTTTTCATATTTTTATATTTACATAACACTTTTAAAATTATATTTATATAACACTTTCATATTTTTTTATGTTTAGTAGTAAAAAATAAAAATATTTGTTTGCGATTATATACAAGTAATATATAAAGGATGGAAGAAGAAGGTCAGTATGTAAAAGTACCTTAAACTGAACAAATAGTTATACAAAAATCTAAGGCATATCCTCCCTAGTTACCCTATGTATTAATTCGCTAACAAATTACGTACTATTTTTCTTAAATTATATTATTGATATGTACGAACATAAAAATACAAATACTGTATAATATGTGTAATGTATGTATTATTAGTATGATATATTACAAAAATTTGTACAACGGGGATATGAATGCTTTTCCATGCCTTTTCACATTCCTTCTCATGTCTTCTCCAATACGTGTGTAATTTCGGGTTAAGTATTTGTGTCCTCATGCGTATATTTACATATAGAAACTATAAAATATACTATTTGTAATTGTGTGTTTCCATCTAATATAAAGATATATTTTACAGTTAGAGGTAAAAGTATCTAATTTATGTAAAGACGTACAATTTTATATATTTCCACTATAAATTGTATAATTTTGAAGTACTGCGCAAATACGACTTAATCTTAATTCGTTACCATTTTGGATAGCTACAAGCACACCGCAAATGTTTGAATTTGCTATTGCTAAAACGGCTTTCCTCTTGAAAGTCAATCCGAGCGGAGTTCGTAATGCTATGTCGGTGTTTGCGGTCAAGTCTCGATGCCAATTCGTTCCTAAACCACAAATCTGTTTCTCTTAGACCAAATAATTCTTCTTTCTAAATTTTTTGTATTCCATGTCAAAATTGATCGATAATTTTTCCATCGATAAGATTACTTTGTTTAATTTGTACACAAGTAGATTGTCGCTTACACATCACTGACACGACTGTATCGAGCAATTAGCTGTTCTTTCACATTTTAATTAAAAATAACAGGACGATTATATATATTTTATAATTGCAAGTATATAATAATTATGCGTGTAATTATTAGGTAAGATCGATTCCCATAAGGTAAATGTATGAACAACATATTACGTTTATGTAACTGTAATATTCGCTAATTGTTAGCACATTTACCTATGTATAAGATTTTTCCACTAATTTAGCTAAATTTTAATTTAATGTTATGATAAATCTTTTATTTAGCAGCCAAATTGTAATACAGTTTCTTTAAAGTTTTTCAAATAATTAATTTCTTGATAATACGTTTGAGACTTTCACGGATATTTTCTTTAGAGGTGTCGAACGGTTTGCTTGTTATTACCGTCATGATCCAGTGCTAATGCCAACATTTCATGAACCTTGCCGTTCATTTCATCAGGACGAGGCTTGCACTGATACTGAACTGCTCCTCCGTATCAGTGTGACTTTCGCCCTGATGAAGTGAACGGCAAGATTCGCGAAACGTTGGTATATAGTTACTAATTAGCCATGGTGGAAAGACGTAAGGTGAGCTATTTCCGTGGATGCCAGTAGTCTAAAAATAGTGGGGTGCGAACAGTCAATCATTGGAGGCCCATTTTATGAAAATCCAATATGGCTGTGTTTACTATTTTGCTCTTTGATGGCAGCTTTCGGAGCGTACAGAGTTGCGAGTAAACGCGGTACAAAATTTATAAGATATTGAGAGTTACGTATGTACAGTGTACTCGTATATAGCGTCCATAAAGTTCTTTCAAATTTGGAAAAGACCGATTGTGACTATCGCGTAAGTAATAAATGAATATATGTATAATATGAAGATTTGTTTAGAGGTAAAGCAATATATGTAATAAGTGTATATTTTGTGACTTAATCGTTTCAGGCAGCATGCCGACCTGTTGCATTAAAAACTGCAGCAATCGCAGTTCTCGTGCATTTAACGACAATGTAATGTTTTTATTATAGTAATTATCTGTGAACGTTTGATTTCCGTGCATATAAAATGGGCTTCCCGTGATTGCTTGACAAGTCATATCTCCAACTCTTTGCCGCTATTATGCGCAATAACTCACCATGAGTCTTTCCATCATGATATTAACAATGGATCACAACACGGCGATAACTCGCAAACCCTTTAGCATCTTTATCTTCTTTCTTCGTCTTTTGATTATCTTTTTTGCATGATTATTGTTACAAAATAGAGATGAAATGTTAATTTTGTAATATGTAAGAAGTATACAAAATTATTCTTTTATTTTTTTTTCTTCGTCTTTTCACTTTCTCTCCTCTCCTTTTCACTCTTTTTTTCTTTTTTTAACCAATTCGAAATTGATATTTCCTTAATCTTTAAACAGAGCGTTCAAAGTTACAAGCAAAAAAAACACACGAATCTTTGACGGAGTTCTTAAGTTTTAGATACACATTTTATTTTTTATTTAATCTTTATCGGACTGTTAATTTGAAAATTAATTACAAAAAGATATTAAATTTAATAAATGGATAATCTACTCGCGCTGATATAGCCTGTCTTGACATTCGCAATAAAATAAATTAATTCTAATTAAAAAATGAAAAAGTTAATGAAAAATTCACCGTTTCGAGGAAACGTTCTGCAACAAAGGTGCGAAAGATTTTATGTACATCTTTCGTATCTTTATTGCAGAATGTTCTTTCGAGAGATGATGAATTTTTTATTAATTTTTAAATCAAATTTTATAGAATTGTAGTCTTTTATTTTAGTACATGTGCATCGCATCATCAAATAATTTATTGACGTTAAATATATCATTTCGCAGAAATCACGGCAATGCAATGTTGAGTTCGTTAGGATTCTCAATTTGTTAATCCGGTTCCACATCTTTTTCGCTCGAAGTGTCCATTAACCTGGAAACTGAAGGTCCGAAACAAAAACCACCTCGAGCGAGTCAACTCGGTTTCCAGCTTTGTTGTCAGATGCAATATTACTGCAGTAGTTTCCGGTAAACTAAATAGTATCTCTGTGAAACACTCACGCAGTGTTTCATGGAAAAAGAGAGAAAAGAAGAAAAAGGACAGCATCATCCGCGAGATCGTCGTTTGCAACACGCGTGGACTGCGTTGGATGTAAAACAGGATTCCACCGCTTCTCTAAGAAATAAATTTCACGCACGTCTCGCACACGTGTTTTACAGAGAAAATTGCACAGTGATAATTTTTCCTATTTTTCATAATATTTATGAAAATAGTAATAATACCTGTTATATACATTTTTTTCAATATTCTTACAATTATAATCGTTTCCAGCATTACAATAATTGATTTGGATTAGCGAATAAATTTGTTCGGTTTTGTTAGCTTAAAATTGCATATAATATTTTTGCTAAAAATGAATGAAATTTAAATTTAAAAAAAGAGTTTTAAAGCTTAAAATCTCTACTTTAAGAAGAAAAGAAAAATATTATTTTGTTATATAATATAATTTTTTTTTGTATAATTAAATTTAATTAAGTACAATACATCACATATGATAAGAATAATTTTGTTGTTTTATTATGTTTTTAATGTCTGTCTTATTTATAAACACACAAATCTAACTTAAACATTTCATTACAATTACGTGTATTATAAATTAATTATCAGTATTACTATATTAATTAGATTAAGAGATTGCGATATTTAGTGTTGTTAAAATGATTTGTATTTAAAAAATGAATTAAGTTGCACACGCGCACACACACACACACACACACACATTTACAGCGCACATATTCTACATCTCAATTTACACAGACGCATATAACGATAATGCCAAAATATTTTTTGGGTGTTTTTAATCAATAATTTATTATAGAAATTAATTTTCTATTCATGTTTATACATGATAGATAATAGTAATTAATCTTGGCAACAGATTGTTATTTATATTTGAACTAGCCTCCACAATATGTCTTAATTCTTGGAGAATGTGTATAACATAAACGTTAGGACTAGGCAGCCTATTTATGTCATACGTATGTTGTCATACGTATTGTCCAACAGGAAATACTTTATATTGGAAAACTACATTTTCTTTCCGAGGAGCACTCTCTTTGAAGTCTCCATATCGTACGTGATCTCAAAGACGGCATGCCTGAGGCAACACTCTCGCTCACCATAAAAGGGGGATGAAGTTTCCACGTTGTGCACGTGTAAGCAGCCGGAAATCCGGGGTTTCACGCCGTAGAACCAAGAATGCATGATAACGTCGCGTGGTCAACTTTTTTCATTAAATCAAGTTCAAGTATTTTGAAATTGGGTTTCTGACACTTTTATCAGTAATGCTTCCATCGTAGTTGCATCGTATGCACACGTATAAGTTGTAAAACTGGAACAATTGAATTGTCACAATTTTTGTGTACAACTTAAGCATAATTACAACGAAATGTATGAAAGGGTTTCCTTTCGATTTTAATGAATTTTATGTTGCAGAATAACTTAATCCCTTCAGATTTGATTTTATTGAAGCTACGTTAAAAAATATTTTTTAATTCAATTCATGCGCACTTAAATAAAAAATTCATACAAAACAATTAATTTTTTTCAAAATTTTGACGTTTTCCTGTATATAAAGTGAAAGAATTTCTTTTGGTTCGAACTCGTTACATTTGTTTTAGATTAGAGACTAACATCGAAATGGTAAACTCTGCGAAAAAAAGTTTTTAACGAAAGATTTATGCTATTAGATCTAATTGTGAATTTAGATTTTTCGATATCAGTGTATTGATCAATACACTTTTTTAATACATTGTTAATACTAGAAATTTCAGTGTTTTTATTTAAAAAAAAATTAACGAGTTTTCATACCAAATTCTTTTATATATACGTATATGTATGACAACGTTTTATTACCATTTTACAATTATTTTTTGACAATCTTTATTTGCAAAATATACCATAAACATTTTATTACGAATATTCGTATTTTGCTGTGCCGTATGAGCATGAAATTAGGAATATTTATCTTTATTATTACTCTACAGCATGTGATGTAATGCAGTGAACAAGTAGTTGTTAAATACACAAATAATAGACGTACGTAGCACGCGCCAAGTGCAAATAAAGCGCTGATGTGTATGTGTATCATGTATGCTTTTTTAAAATATATCTTTTAAATACGAGTATATTGGCGACCTTTCCTTACATAATATTGTACATATGACGAAACGAGTATTTGTGTCGTCCAGATTTATAAAAATAATTGAATTTAAGATGCTATGCATTTGTATGCTACTTAAAAGTTGTAACTTTTCTGCTATATTTTTATATTTTTTCCAATAGTTCTTTATAACGTATAATAATAAGTGTTTTTTATTATTGCGTTTAGCATGCATATATTTCTGTTTCAGGAACATATTTTATTCTATACGATTTCATTGACTTCTTCGAGAAAGATCAAGCAAGTTTTTTGGAACGAGATAAATTTCTCAACATCATCAATACTATCTTCAAGAATATGTCGCAAATCGAGCGTGAAGCCATCATTTTTCAAGTAAGCCTCATTATATTATTTTTGTGCATTGCGCTACTATAAATTTTTGTAAAGTTACGAATTTGAGCATAATACAATAATGACAAGCAATTTAAAAATATCTAAGCATTATTTATATTATATTCATCCGTCTATCTTTCATTTAGAAAAATGGCATGTTAAGTCAATATTCGTATTTATCGAAATATTGTTACCCCTTTTCCATGATGACGATTCTCTCGCTGCGCTCTGCGCTTCGCAGACAGTTTTGTGTACAGAGAAATTAAATGAAACAGTGTAATTAAAAAAAATAAACATGATTAAATCAAATTGGATTACTCACGTCCTGTAGTATTTCACGCTTTTATTATATATTATATATTTGAAACTATTATAGTTTTTAGAAAAGATAATATTAATCTTTCTTTTAGATATATAGAATATCTGATATTTTCTACTGATTATTTTTATCAAATGGTATAGATAAGTACGTGTAAATAATAATTTAGAGATTATCTGAATCAGAAGGAAGTTCTAATTTGCAAATTCTATTTTTGCCAATGTTATAAATGAATTATAACATTGTGGCTGGTTTCCATTTTAATGGATAACAATATGTGAGATGGTTAATTTGATTTATAATTATTGTGTTTTCCTCCTTCTTTGTCTTGTTTTCCTTTGTAAAAAGGAAGGATGAGAGAGAGAGAGAGAGAGAGATTAAAATTCTGGAGAAAAGAGTAGCACAATTAGTCCCTCGGATAAAATACGCCCTGTGAGGTATGCATTCTTTACACTTTAATCTAATTTATTGACTAACCAGTTAGTCAATAAAAGGAATAAAGTACAAAGTAAATGATAACAACATTTCATTTCAATAAGATTTGTTTATACGAATACAAAATAGGGTGTATTTTAAAGTGTTAAACGCTCTTCTAAAAAAGCAAGATTTTCCATGAGATTGTAACAGAACGAATTATGTTCTTTATCATACAACATACAGAAATATATGTGTATGTTGACCAGCGAAGCGCAGAAGTGCAACAGCACACTGCGACCTATTTTTTGCAAACTAACCACTTAGCGAGACCTCGGCTAGATATTCATTGGCCTCGAGCGTTCTTCTTGTTAACTAACTTCAACTTGTAATTGTCGCTAAGTTGTTTCAGGCTTTATTTTTGCAGCATAAAGAAAAACAAGCAGACCATATGTCAGATGTCAATGTAATTGCTCATGGTTTGCCAGTGGATATTGGATAGAAAGAACTTCACCATTTATGCGCGTGCTTTTCCTTTTTTTTCTTTATAACTAAATTTTATAAAAATAAAATTATAATAAGTATAATTTCTAAGAAAGAGAATTTATATAATTTTATTTTTTATTATATTTAATGTATAATACATGTTACATATTATGTTCAAAGCAACATAAACATTATACTTTCTAATATATCTTTTTGCGTTTGAAACTTCAAATATTTACATATTTGCGACAAATTATAGACTCGAAATATTGCAGTATTGCAATAATATTATACGCATGAATTTTCACGATTTACAGTAATGCGTTTATTTGTAAATAACGTGTGCTACACATGGTAGCTGACAAACGCAATATAATTTCAACTTTCAGTTGTAATTGTGACTTATTTATGTATGCATGGATATCTTGCTGAAAATATACGCCAGCTTCCGTTCGTTCGTCTAAAAAAGAACGGCCATGATAATATTATTAAACGTACATTTCTCACTGATGTGTATCGCGCCAGATACACGAACGAGCGAAAAGTAAAAAACCGTTAATTGGAATGTCTACTCGTTATTTCTCTATTTCTTTTTCTACTACTTTTTTCGTGCTCCCATCTTTTTTATGCATTCGTTGATATTCCCCAAACCACAATGCCCTGTATAATTGTAGTTATAACGAATCGTTATTTCTTTCTAATCAGAAAAAATTCCGCCTATCGGCCAATAAAGTTCAAATTTCTGTTTGATTTGACTGATTGCCAGAATATTTATCGATCTGTTAGCTTTTGAATGAACGGACTGCAATTAACTCTAAACATTACCTTACCCGTCGTATAATCATATTACAAATGCAAATTATTTCAAATCGTATAAAGCTCTGGTTTATAGTAATTACAATATATTAATAGGATGATTCTATTATATTTTTTCTTGAAAGTCAACGTTTCCAGAAATATAATTGCCACGATGCTATAGTTCTGTCGAAAATATTTGTCTTGCAAAATTCATCGTGATACAATTATGCTTCTTGAGATTTACGAAATATCCAGTATGGAATATGTAATTTCCAATAATATCTCCATATTTTCCAAAATATATCGTATGTGTTATAACCGAGCATTTTATCGACAAATATACAATTGTTATTTGTTATGGATTAATGTGTAATCGAAATCGCTTCGAAAGAACTTTAAATGTTTTTGGCAATAATCCGGAACAAAGTATTCGACAAGCTTCATATCAACTACAAATGTCTGGATCTATAATCTGAACACTACGTAGTGATGGTAGATATCCATATCATTATATACTTGTACTTTTGCCAACAATTTATGAGAAAAGGCTACGTTTTTGTTAATGATATGTGCGTGCCCTCGATAATAACTTTCAATCAAACTTTTGTGACGAATGAAGCAACATTTACGAGAGAATCGGTGTTTTAAATATACATAATAATCATTAATGGAGATATGAAAATATAAAAATGAAAATATATAAAAAAATTCACATATAATGTCCGAGAGAGAGAGAGAGAGAGAGAGAGAGAGAGAGAGAGAGAGAGAGAGAGAGAGAGAGCAGAGCAATTCAAGTGTAGTATATGGGCGGGAATATGCAACAAATCAGATACTCGGATCTTACTTTTTAGTTGACAAATTAAGTCTTTTTTGGATTTCCTACAAAATGAATTGCAGCCAGAATTGGTAGGAAATATTCCATTATTAATTCGTCAAGTACATATATATTTTCTGTAATATACAACATATACGTGTGTATATGTATATATACATATATA
>NW_017299641.1:1010241-1018906 GCF_001594075.2 Trachymyrmex cornetzi
AAGATCTTATAAAGGGAAAGCTTTGCAACGAATATGACACTTGTATAGATTTTCTAGTGCGTAACGGGCTATAGTTACGAGGAAAATCGATATCGTTATGTATTGAGGGAATATTACTCTTCAAAGAGCTTCATTCTGCTAACTGACCGCTAATTACTTTCCGATCAGCAGAACGGCACGTCAAAGTTGCTTTGTCAAGGGCTGCTTCATGGCTGCGTGAAACCTCGAACTCCATGTACATTTCATTAAGTATCCGGGAACAAGGTAATGCGAGGATACCTTTCGTTTACGATGATATATGTATATACGAGTACAGTGCGCGTAAAGGTCGCCGGGAACTCATGTCTTTGATAAATTCATGCCGCCTGCTGATCCCGCCCACGCGCGAGTGATCGAACGAAATGAATTCGTAAAGCCGCGCACTTTACTGCCGTTTCGATTGGAAGAAATTGACGATACAAAGTGTTTCGATGTAACCACCACTCGATGCCCTAGTAATCTCTTTTAACCCGCGGGCTATAAACGTTACATCTAGATAAAAAATTATTTACAAATATTTGACAAATATTTGCATCACATAACAAAGAAAGAACTATATTGTATATTATTTTGTACACGAGTAAAGGATTATCTTTTAACTAATAATAAAATTTCTGAAAACATTCTCCATTGACAGTGAATTAAAAAGTCTGAAAATAAAAAATATAATAATAACTGATAAGATATTAACTTATACCTATATATAGTTATATATTAAATATAATCAAACAATACAATAAATTTTCTATAACTTAACACATACCGATAGAATTTTCATAACATAGTGATAATCAACTGAATCGTTATTGTTTATTTCGAGATATTAACCATGCATATTTTTAGACAATGCATATTCTTAGTCGTCCTTACCTTATGTTGTAATTATTAAAAGTACATTTCTGGACATTAATTAAAAATGTTTAATAGGAATTTGTACAAATTTCTGTTTCAGTATACCGATTGGGATCGGGTGAACGATGGTTATCAGAATCAGAGGGCGATAGCAGACATCGTGGGCGATTATTTCTTTATCTGTCCATCCACACATTTTGCGCAATTATTCGCAGATCGCGGCATGAAGGTCTACTATTACTTTTTCACGCAGGTAAGCGATTGTATCTATCATCATGTTCCATTGTAGGATAGATATTAGTCAATAAGAACGTTTTAAGAGTTAATGACCAGTTGACAAACCGTTATTATGTTACGCATTTAGATAATTTCATGGGGTAAATTTCTATAGTGTAGAGCGGGGCTAGTTGTGTCACTTTTTTCTTTAGACTGTTATAAATTTTCATACAATTATGATAGATTAGTGGTAAATACTTAAAAATGTTGCATGTTCATCTGAGAGATTCAATATAATTAAGTACTTATAAATTTTCTTAATATACCTTGTAAATAAGAAAAAAGTTTCGTTTTTACAAGAATGCAAAGTGACTCAATATACCCCACCTATGGGGCATGTTGAGCAATCCCGAAGGGTAGGTTAAGCCATGACGGTAATTGTGTATAATAAGAAGTTATATATTATTAATAACATGACAGGATTATGTGTATGCATATTAATCAAATTTTTATTAGTTTCTATCTTAAGTATAATAATTTGTAATACTCTCTTTTTAAATGTTTTAATTAATAAAAATAAAAAAATTAAAAATTTTATCTACTCTTCATAATAATAAAATTACACATAAAATATACAGATTTCATTTAAGTAACTGAATTTATATAAAATTATAGTTGTGAAATACTTGGCCCAACAAGCCCCACATCGATGTGTTGACTGAAATATTTTTTTATAACTAAAATACCGTAAACAAAATAGCAACTTGAATATTAAAGTTAAAAAATACACTAATAACTTAATAATTCGGCACAGTGCGATTGTTGTACTGAACTTTTACCGCTATTCTCCTAAAGTAAACCGAAAGAACAGAGTTTACAAAAGTAGGAAATTACCGCAAAAGAGTATTATGTAAATTAGATTCTGAGTCGTTTTTATATATAATATAATAAAATAGTTTTTATATGATAGAAATGTATCTAAGGGAGTAAAACGGAAAGATCAAAAAACCGAAGAATCTATAACTAGACGGAACTAAAATATAGCGTGAACTAAGTGGAAAACAATTGTTTTAATGTAAACGACGAATGTGTTATTAATGAATTCACTTGTAACATTAATCAATCATTGATGTGCTACCGTTGCTATGATCAAGTGTGAGCAATATTTGGATAGCGAGAAATAACTAAATATCAACATATATTCACATTATCAATTACGCACAAATCACGTCCGCGTGATTTATTTTATCGTTTTGTCAATTTGCGAGGTGTTATTACACCGGAAGATAATGCATCCTCCATTACATCATCGGGGTGTAATGTTTAAATTCAGAATGCAGCAAATTGTGCACGTTCATGACGCTGTACAATTACTGTTTCGTCTCCTCGTGACCACCGAAATTATTTGAAATGCAAACTCACATGGGAGAAGTTTGTGTACACTACGTACGCGCGGACGTTCTACTGTGTTGTAATATGTCGCGTTTACCGTCATTCTTGCTGTCATGTTCAGCTTTTCGTTGCGTTTATTCCGATTATGAAATGTCTTTCATCGACATCTTATTGAGTTATAAACAAAATTGTATAATATGCTTTAAAAATCATGTTACAATAATAAGGAATTATTTGAGACAGTTTTCGAAATAAAATTAATAAGAGTTTAATTGAATTTTTTTAAAATCTTTTTTTTCATAAATGCACTATTTTAATAGAATTTACTATTTAGAAAATAATATGAAAAATAGATATATAATTTGAATGTTGCCTTAAAATAGATTTTCCCAAAATAAACAGATATTTCTAGAAAAAAAATATTTTAATCTCAAAACATATTTACTATTAAAAATATTTTTAATATATTTAAAGGTTTGTTAAATATTTTGCTAATAAACTTTCAAAAAATTTATAAATACAATTTATTTGAATAAAAGTATATATTATTATTTATTCATTTTTGTAAAATTTAATTAGGTAAATTTCTTTCATATTCTATATCCTGTATGAATATCTGTATTAATCTTACTATTATTATGCCATATGTTTCTGATAAAATTTTTTCTTTTTTATAAGCTTTTGTTAATGGAGAGATATTAACATAGTGATATATATATATATATATATATATATTCCGTTTAGTTAAAAAAAAAATTTTTTTGTAGGGGGTCTGAGTAGGCAGTCCATCAGACTTAAGGCACTTCCCTCTTGAAGCGAACAGTCATATTTACCGCTAAGTAAATATGACTGTTCGCTCGAAGAGGGAAGTGCCTTAAGAGTTGCAACGCAAAAATCAAAAATGCTTGAAAATAGTAGTGTATAAATAGCGCATAAATCCTGTGTATTTAATTTTTCAAATTGGTTGTTTTTAACAGGTTGGGAAGCTGACTGACTGTCTACTCAGCCCCCATCCACAAAAAAAATTTTTTTTTAGCTAAACGTAATGAGCGGAAAAATTTTTTTTTACGGATATGCAGACAGGAGATTTTTTATGTGAAATTTCGTAAATTTTAAATATGAAAGAAATTTACAGGAATTTAAAATAATAATACAGAAAAAAGTCGAGGTAAAATTATAAATAAAAATTTTTACGCACTATTCATTTCAAGATTATCTTAGCTGTCATGTGTACCTAATAATAAAATAATCGTAGAAATAATGTGATCAAAAATCAAACATTTCGTAATTGATCATTTGTTCGAATTCATTCAAATAATTTAGTAAAAAAAATGTTAAATTATGGTTTTTACATATTTTTCCATTTGTCTACATCTAGGATGTAGACCATCGTAAACTTGTGAATCAAGTTTCCACGAAGTGAAAAATAGCACTTCTATCTAATCCACGTCATTGATTACATCTCTCTTTTTCTATATTTGATGCTGCCCTTTTTTTTTCTTCCCCCTTGCCTCTGAACTATTCTATTCTTTATTTCCTTGCGTTTCCTATTTTTCACTATGCATTTTCTCGTTTTCACTTCTCGTACAAACACTTTTTCGCATCGTCTCATTCACCTCCTCTCCTTTCTCTTTCTCTTTTATTCATCTCTTCCTCTTTCTCTCTCTCTCTCTCGCTCGCTCTTTCTTTTTCTCTTAGAGCATTCTTTTCGCAACCTTTCGCGTTGCACTTTTTACTTTATCCTTCTTTTTTCCTCTTTTTCGTCCCCTTACTTGGCGCTATCCTCTATCTTCATTGCAGCCTCTGAGCCATGAAACGCACGTAAGCAAAATGCCGCGGTACGAAGGCTCGAGCAATTAGTGAAGAAGGTAATTTATCAGCTAGTAACGCTCGGTTCTCCGAAGCGCCGTTGAAAGTAAAGAGGATGTCATTACTCATGCGTCCCAGCCGTAATCTTAATAACGGTTTTACCCACTGGTTAAACGAAGACTCGCGCGAAAATACTTGCTTCTCTTTTTTTTTTATTGTCGCTCGCCTGCGTGGCCTGTTTCCGTCCTTGCAATTTCAAGTCGCGTCGCAGAATTACAGAATTAGAGTACACTCATATCGATCTGAAATTGATATTCAATCATATATCTTGATGTCCGGTTACTATGTTACAATTTTGTAACACTTGATTCAAATTTGATTCTTTTCACAATATATATATATACCGCTGCTATCCATAAACTTTTTGTGAACACTTGAATATTTTAATTAAATAATAAGTTAAATTAGATCATTTATTTGAATAATACAAATAAACATAAAATTACTAAATCACTGATCGAGGATGACTTTGGTGTCTAATAATATTTCTATGTAAATTTTAAATACATTTTCCAGTTTCTATAAACCATGCGCCGATTACTGTCGAATTTGAAACGTAATAAACTAAAACTGGAATAGTAACAAATTAAAATGGTCGTTAATTTAATAATAATGCCAAAATGAGATCCTAAAAACACTGTAAAGAATTTATTACAAAAAATACTATCTTAACCAAAGTTCTGACTATATTGGTGATTTTCTATTTATTTTATATTATTTAAGTGGTCTAGTTTAACATATTATTATTTATATGTACATATGTTTTTCTTTTATATATATATATATATATATATATATATGTGTGTGTATATATATACAGGATATTCAGTAAAGAGTAACAACGCTTAAGAGTAGATTCCTGAAATCATTTTGAGGCGAAAATTTTAATATCAAAATGTCGAGACTTTAATAGTTTTTTAATTATAAGTACTTAAAATTATATATCGAATCATACTACTTAAAGTTCGCGCGTTCAGATGTGATACAACGGAAAATCCAACTGCACTTAAGCGCGCAAACTTTAAATAAATGCAGATCTAAAAATAACCTTATTAATTCACCAAAATAATTATGTAGGAAACTCAAATATGATGAGTAATGTTGAAAAATATTTTGTCATTTTAGTAAACAATTTGAGCGTCCTACATAATTATTTTGATAGTTCAACAAAATTATTTTCAAACTTATATATCTAGAAATTTTTTATTACTTTAGAAAAATCATTCTTTCTGTGTAAAATCAATAGTTTGATATACGTATGTTTACATCTCAATATTAAATAGGAAAACTGTGATAAATGTATTATCATCTTGAACACATGTGTAATAACGTCAAATCGACGAAATAACAATGAAACATATGTTGTGTTGCAGAGGACAAGTACGAATGTATGGGGCAAATGGATGGGTGTGATGCATGGTGACGAAGTGGAATATGTCTTTGGGCATCCCTTGAATAAATCTTTGGAATATACCGACAATGAACGAGATCTTTCTTTGAGAATGATTCACTACTTCTCGCGATTTGCATATACGGGGTAGGTATTATGAGTATTAGGTATTACGAGTCATGCAATGTCAAAGATTTATTATCTCTGATATAGTAAATAATAATATAATATTGGATACAATAAATAAAAAACATTACGTTAATATTATAAGAAATTATCATATATTAAAAATTTATTGTAATTGTAATAGTTAATAATAACATTATTATAATATTGCTAGTTACATAATATATGTGTATAATGGATTATAGAGAAAGGTTGCCACACTTTTTTTTAACAGGTTTTGGAACTTAGCTTTGTTTGTAGAGAGGTTTTGAACGTAACTGATTAGATCCACAAATAAGAAGAACCAATCACTTCAATGAGCAGACTGCATTCCAAAACCCATAAAAAAAAATATTGCAACCTTTCTGTGACCCACTGTATATGTACAGTAGCAATAATAGTAGTAATATTCCCAACCAAATCACGGATATTATAAGAATGTATGGAATGAAAGAATGTTAGGATTAATTTTGTCAAGGACAATGCTTATGTCGCTTTATTGGTGACTAATTTACAAGCACTGAGACCATAAATTATGTAAATATAAAAATAACTTAACATTAACAATGTCAGTTAGAAATTTCAATATCGATTTAGTATAAATTATTGCCGATTTTAATTATTGCATTTTTAAATACATTACATTGTATATAAAGATTCTAATCTTTAAATAAAAATATAATTAAATTTTCTCTTCAGTAATATTTTATTACAATCCGATAAAATTGTCGTATAACTTGTCAAAAGAGAGAAAATAAAAATAAAATAAACTCAGTTTTTATTTGGATGGCCAATTTCTTGAAATAGAAAAAAATAGAAAAAAGTTGAAGGTATTAACATTTATTTACTGTGAAAATCTTAGAAAATTTAATAAAATTATTCTTTCAACGTATTTTCTTATAGGTTAAACTTTTATATATGTTTGATTAGAGAGAGCAGTGGGAAATTATTTCTATTATGTTACTACATATGGGGTAAACTCGGGTATTATGGCCATTTCCGTAAAAATTACAGTTTATGGTCATCTTTTCCATATGGCTATCCATATGGCTCCCGAGTTCATTCTACAATATCACACATGCATATAAGCATTAATGTTCAAGATTAGTTTCGTGTTTATAATTTCATAAATTATTATTATATACCTTACATCACTATATATAAATTATTTCTTTTTACTCATTTGTATTGTAAATTTTACAAATATTTTATATACAAATATTTAATTAGTTTATTATAGACATGTTAAATATTTAATCAAAATAACAAAATACTTGATAAAAATTGTATCTGCTAATGTATCTAATGCAACATGAAATTATAAATGTAAGTGATACAGCATGGAGACCAACATATAGAGGAGAATTCGATGTATAAAACAAAGTTAATTTAAATTCAAATTATAACTATGAGTAAGGAGTAAGTTCATCAGAAACTCGTTGCATATCCAAACTTAAATTTCCATTTGTCAACACGAAAATGTTAGTGTTACGTACTAAGCACAAAAATAATTTTTCCATAAATATAATCTTAAATATTTTTATTTATAATCTTAAAAATTTTTAAAGATTCTTAATATTGTTCAAAAATTTGTATTCATTGAATTATGACAAATATATAGGGATCGATTTTTAAAATTTGTTTACGATATTTTTTAATAATTAATAATAATTAATATATATATTTTTTAACAATTTATAATCTGTCAAAACAGCTTAACTATTACAGGTTTTCTATAATAAGCCATTATCCCCAAGCTTTGAATCTTAAAATAAAAAATAGATCAATTATAGTCGATTAATTATTCTCCTCACATTGACTGTAATTGATGATCAGTTTTTTACGGCTCAAGACTTAAAGTTTAGGTAATAGCTTATGGTAGAAAGCATATTATATTTTAAGCACAAACATTAAGTCTTACATTCTAACATTGTCTTATTTGGTATATATTTTTATCAAATATTAGGAAAAAATATTCAAATTTATTAAAAATGCTCTTTTGTTGATTAAAGAGATCATAAAACATTATAATCTCTGATTCTACTTATACATAAAATTAAATGTAAATTAGAATTAATGTATCTTTAATTTTATACTATTTAACACGATTCTCAATTTACACATATATATGTATTAACGTGAGATATTATCAAATATCTCGCATTATAAATTGCATTTTACATGTTTTAAATTTAATTAAATTATAATAGAGTTTTAAATTTAATTAAAAAAACTATAATAGAAATAAGTAATTTAATTAAATAGAGATAAGTAATTTAATTAAGAAAATTATAAATGGATTCTATAGCTTTATTGCATTTGTGATAAGATTATTTAAATTTTTATATAAAATGTCTCTTCATTTATAGGTATATCAAGTTGTAGCAAAAAAGAGAATTTTCTCTGCTTTCGCAAAATAAATTCGATGATAATAAAGTTTAAAGTTATTATGACGTATCGCTGTCTATGAATATAGGATTTGTTTTTTGCTTTGTTGTTTGCCAACATATTGGCTTCCCATGCAATATTTAAAATCTACGTTTTTTATTACAACATGGAGCATGAAAAATTAGTACTGAATGAATAGCGTGAAACATGCTAATTCAATTTTTATAACTTTAAATTAAAAAATCAATATACATGGAAAATTACAGAGATCGTACATTTTTCATATTGGCAATTTTTAAAAGATTCAATTATTAGACTGCTATATGCTTGTCTTAAAACATTCGCCTAATTGAC
>NW_017299641.1:1018951-1030337 GCF_001594075.2 Trachymyrmex cornetzi
AGCTAAACTTCTTGAACATCTTGATTTATCTTCTCTCTTTTTCTTTTCACGTTGGGGAGATAAAAAAAATAATTTTTATCGCTATTTTTCCCTTACTTTTGTTTTTTTTTTAGAAAATAGAGAAATTGTATCGGATATCCGGAAAATATCCGGCCGGGTAATTGCCCTATCAGATACCCGGTGTCACATTCTTTCCGGATATCCGATATTCGATATCCGATAATTTTACGATCCGGTATATCCCTACTTTTTAATATATCTTTCAGGATACCAACAGTAACCGAAACTGAATGGCCATCTTATACCAGAAATCATCCAAAGTATTTTATTTGGAATGCAGAAAAGAAGAATGCTTTTGGCAGAGGTCCTCGCACAACAGCCTGTGCATTTTGGAACGAATTCCTGCCGCGCCTAAAAGGTGTTCCTGGTACGTAAAAAATTTTCTCATATGAAAATAAAGGATCCTTCGCTATCCCCGCTGTAAATTGTACAGTCACCGACAAGATACTATTAAAGATTAACATTCTTACGAGAATTCGCGTCCCTGTTCAAGCTGTTCATTAAAATTTAAAATTTATGTGATTAAGAGTAAGGAATTGATAATATAGTATTAATTTTATGATTTATTAGTTTCATAGACATATGTATAGGTATGTAAAATTCAATAATACTCAATGTTTATTTAAAACAGTGATTTTTTAATGTTATCATCCGGATTTGATTATCGATAGAATTGATAATTGTAGAGAAAAAGAAATTGTAATTTAATTTATGACATATATACATATAAGATACTATAGCATTACAAATATGCATACTTACTCATGAAGTATTTTTACTCGTATAATAAAAAAATCATGAATTTAATGATTTATTATTTAGTATTAGCTAAATATTTATGTTAATAATTGCATATTTTATATTTATATTAATTGTCGATAATATCAGTATTTTTCGATTACTTCTGGGCCCTTTTTTTGTGAGGACAAAAATTTGCTTAGGATTGACGATCTTTAATAGTATCTCGTTAACGGTACAGCATTGATTAAGGGGCCGATTCTGTAACTCTTAACGACAGTCATTAATGTCGTTGCGCAGATATTATGTAGAGTAAAAAGCTGCGCAATGACATCAACAACTGTCGTTAAGAGTTATAGAATCGGCCCCTAAGAGCCGATTGTTCTAACTTTTGATAAATTTTACCTGTGAAGTAAATTTGGTAATCCACGCATGTGATTGGGTAATCTTGCTACTTATACCCAACAGGTAAAATTTACCAAAAGGTGGAACAACCGGCCTTAAAAGTTCGACTCGTTGTATGTGAAATTGTATTTACAATTAGCTAACATGAGAGCTAACATAAGAACATGAGAGAGAGAGAGAGAGAGAGAGAGAGAGAGAGAGAGAGAGAGAAGTGCTCACTCTTTACCGCAGACTTCTATGAGTGCATTCAGTACTACACTACTCACTGATCGTTCAGTAAGCGGTGATTGCATCCTGTAACACTAGACCGCTAACTCGTCCCTTTAATTGTTGCCAAAACGTATATATTACATGCACAGAATAAGTACGTTTGTATACTGCGCATGCTTTCTATATATGTACTTTTGAACCAATCGCAGAATCGCTATCATCTGTTGATATCTCCTATCTGTATGTGATGGTTTTATTCTGCGCATACATTGCACGCAGGCAACTTTTACATAGGAAAAGTGGGGAGTTAGCAACCTAGTATAATAATAGAAAAAGGCTGTGCTCTTTACTTACAATTTTGAGTTCTTTGCAGATCCCACACCCGAGGCATGTAAAAGTGCAATGGCGTCGAGCATTTCTGTCGGTGTCAGCCAACTGCGTAGTTCGTCAACAATTGCGTCCATCATCTTACTTCCGGTGCTGGTAGTATATAGATTTATATAAGCGATTCACCTCCATGTCGATAAATCCTTTTCATAGCTGGCAGGTACCTGACTGGACAGAAAAGTTCCATCGGCGTTACCGTCCGACAAACAGGTCGTATAATGAGCGTTGTTTACGCTTCAAGGTCGCATTAGCGGTCATCAACCATTCGTAGATCGATAGGTCGCCGTAAGACGTATGCTATCGTTGTATAGCAACAGTCCGTCTTTAATTGTGTCATTATGGCACCGGCACTATAGTAACACAGCGCGACGTTTGCGAATGATAATCAGAATGCTCCGCATCTTGGCGTGATGCATTCGCTGTTTCGAGATAGCCGTAGACTTAGGTATGTGTCGCGATCCGCGATTGAAGACAAAAGATACTCGACAAAAGCCCGAGATGGATCCTTGCGATCGGCTCTAACAAGAGTTGATCTAATTTTGACGATTCGTAGTTGGGCATTCTCCATCTTCGTACTTGATCGATCCGGTTCTCTGGCTTAGGCTCCAATTCTTTTTTTATTTTTTGTTATCTCCTGGAATTTGCTCTCGTTGACTCTTTTGATTCGATCGATCCTATTTCTACTGATCTGATTGATAATTTGACATATGCCTTGCGAGATATTGCTACTAGCAAACCTGCATGAATTTATTTTGCAATCTTACAAATGTTTTTAAAATAATCACTTTATACATAAGTATAATAGTTTAAATTAACTGAGCGCTTAGTAATAGTCTAAATTGAGCGATCGCTTCGGAGTCGTTATTTGAATAATTGTGAGAATGGCAATTGCAAGAGTTGTGAAAAAATTTAATGTAATTGAATAAAGAAACGGTATTTCATACGGATACGAAAAGAGCTATTCCACAAAGATAATTAAATAAATATTCGTTATTCGTTGTTTGACAGATGTGAGAAAGGTAAATGGCGACCTATCTCGATCTCGTGGCAAATATACAACATTCGATGAATTATACAATTGACGATTTAGCGCCATATAATTTTGGGATTTGCCAAGTCCTTACGGATCAGGTTAAACATAGAGATTCAACTTTGATTCAATGCGGGCGGCAATAAATTCAGTAATATATTTTAACGGGTGCACGAGATAAGCTGTAACAGCGGTGCGATCAATCTCTTCGTTATTAATTATAAGAAGCCAGCTGCAACCGGTGCAACATCTTGTAATGTATTTGATCTCTTACAATTAGTTTGCAATGTAGTCGATTGTCTAGCACACGATCAAGTTTTATATGCAATATCAATTTCAGAGCAGGAAGCAAAAGATGAAAGAGAGAATGAGAATAGTAAATAACGAACGCGACAGTAAATAAAGAATATTGAAGAAAATTAACTGGTATGAAAGGGCGCGGTTGTTAACTCTAAATTCAACAAGCCGGAAAGAGCGTGATTAATAACACATCGCGATTTTTACCGCTAGCGTTAAAATTCCGAAACTTTCTTTAAAAACTTTGCGCGCACACACACACACACACACACAAAACACACATATTCCGCTTATGATAAAAAAGCGTTAAATTAAATTCAAGCAAGTAGAGCAAAATTAAATGCATATCCTAAATTGGAACAAATGTTTTGCAATCAACTGATCACATCAGTCGTATCTATATCTGACAATACATTCATGATAAAACGCGATTCTGTAACAACGGAAGAGATTTGACGAATAATTGAATATTTTAGTAAATGTACGAGTTTGAATCTTGAGAGCATCACTTATTATCGAGTGTATATTACAGCTGAATATTTACAATGTATAAATGATTTCTTTGCAAAAGGACAAAAATGGAATTTTTTTTAAAAGTTTAGAAATAATCGATTATACAGCCGATTATGTCACAAAAAAAGTCCATCAACTTTATTATAACTGCATTATTACCGATATCATAATTCAAAAATTTGTTTTTAATAGTTATCTTAAGAAGAACAACAGTAGTATCTCATTATCCAGTAAATTAACAATAAGTTACTTTTAAAAATATTAAAACATTTTTTGATGACCTAATAGATAATAATAAATCTTCTAATTGTAATTATCGTATAAATTATCAGCTCTAAAAATAGCTTCTTTGCATTAAATATTTATTTTAAACTTAATAAAATGAAGAGAAAAAGATTGATAAAATCAAACCAATTGATAAATTCTATATGAAAAGTTATATTTTAATTTGATTGTTTAACGACTTTGTAACAAATTTTATTTTGTTTTTTATAAACCATTATACAATGAGTTACTATAAAGTAAAAGCGTTTAAAGATATTTGACAGATTTTTATATATCCTACAAGAAAATGAGATTAATATATTTTACAAAAACAGCCAAGAAAACCATACAATAAAACATACATTTAACAATGAAGTAATTATAAAATTTTTAATTCTCAAATAATAATTAAAATAACGTAGGCCATCATTATAATAAAATACGTTATATTTATATATAAAAGTTGAAATAATCATCTGACTGTTTGACATTTTGTATGTATGGATTCTCATCTTTCATTCTTCATAATTCGTGAATCGCACAATGCGCGCATCGCCATAAATATATAAGTTGTCTTCAACAATAATATTATATATTCTAAAATTAACACTGTGAAAGGTAATGGGTAAAGGCAAAATTGATATTTATGGTAGTCTTTCGGTCTTTCAGTTTTTCAATAATTAGAACAATCTCAAATCTATTCGTTATCTATAATTAATTTAGTCGATCCGCTCGCACGAATTAGCGGAAATATTACTCCCTCATCTGAAACATATCATAGTTAGCGTGAGAAGAAATATAAATAATAAAGAATATCTGTAATACCATCAGAACCGTTATATCTGATCGTTCGTTTTCTTGGAGTCGATCGTTTTGACCTCTCTGTGCTGTCTCAGCAAAACGCTTCTCACCGAAGTTCTCGATATCAAGGATTCTGCGTGCAAAGATGAAATAAACTATATCGTGTTCCGCGAAGCTTAAAAGTATCTTTAGAAAAAAGCAGACAGGATCTGTGTGCACTTTGCTTAGTTTTCGATTAAAAAATAAAAAAAAAACAAAATGTGTATTTCTGTAAATCTTAATTATTGTGTCGCAGAAGAAATATGCTACTCGTAATGTAGAATTGGACAAATTTGATCATTGTTTATCATTGTATCAAGAAAGTTTAAAAACTCTTTGTAATAGATATTGTAGAAACGAAACTTGCTACCAAATTATAAGCTTCTTCAATTTCCCCGGTTTCACGTAGACTTTGGAGTTAATTTTACGCACTTGTTCAAGAAAAATTTTAAATATGTCATTGGTAATGGTTTGATTCATTATGCTATTATAAATTATGTTATAAATTACGTTATAATGTTATAAATTATCGAAGTTGTCGAAAGGAGGCGGTGTAGAAATTCGGAATCAATCGCGTAGTTTATTCGTTTTATTGCAGGTAACGCTTTGAACTACTATATTGGATAAATTATTACGGAGGTAAGTGGTTCCTGATGCAAATGAGCTAGCGTTTAAAGATTACGAGCGTAAAGGCGTAAGACTCCCGTTTGTATTTCGCGTATGCGCATTTTATTAAGATGTAACTGCTCTTGACTTGGCCTCTCAGTTAGTAGCGATGAGAATCTAAAAACACATTACGTGTAATAGTACAAATGTCATAGCTGTAATGTTTAAACGAATTGTTATTTTTTATCTTTTTTTAATATTACAAGGAAAAACGTAATTTTACTTTAAATGTAAAAATTATCTTATTACTTATATATTTATACGTGACACGGTAACGCTATGCACATTATACTAAACATTTAATTAGAAATAACGACTCAAATTTAATTATATTTTCCATACCAATAATACTAATTGATGGTTCATTAATAAATTAGCTATATATACTTATATATGTATATTTATATTACATTAATTTTCTAAATTATATCGTAAATGCGGTATAACAAAATATACAAATATCAACTAAGTATGTGTGTGCACATATTTTTGTTCAATGACATAATCGGTACTTACAGTATCAATATTTCAAAGCCAATCTATTTGCATTAATTATAGTTTTGGAAAAATAGGCAAATACAAATGTGTACTAATCATGGAAAGATAATAATATTTGTACAAACCTAATGAAGATTATTTACCTACGAAAGATAAAAGTTTAAAATCTATTATGAATTTCTTTAGTAGAGATTTAACATTTGCAAAATCTATAAAAATAACGAGATTATTTCGCGAAAAAGTGGAAGAGAAGAAGACAGGATAAGCTCATGAAATGCAACCACATATATTTGCACCAAGTTTTACACACGAGATTTTACTCGATAATAAAAATTAGTGGGGCAAAGAGGGGAAGGAACTTGCGATTGAAATACTGTTAAAAACATTAAGATGATATTAAAAAAATCGAGATATCAGCTGTTGAAATTATTGCTAAAATAACGTGAACGACATCAAAAGCGATATAGAATCGCTCTTTTGACGCCTACATTATACAAAATATAGAAACAAAAACTACATAAAAAGTATATGTATCTATATACATATAATATCACATGTATGTACGAGCTGAAAATACTCGTATGTGTGAGTTGAAACGTAGCATGATTATATATATATATATATATATGTGTACATTGTACATGAAATAAGGTCTAGCTGTAGGCTTAGGCTGTTGCAAATGACTTTAGCTTTATTTAAGGTTTAAGACACAGTAAGAATAAGGAAAGCAATGTCTTGCTTTTTTAGCTTAATTGGAAAGGCTCTAATGAAATTGTCGAAGAACTTTTATTTTAATTAATTTGAGCATCTTATTTGTATTTTTTTGTGTTTATTAAACTGTTATTAAAATTTGGCGATCAATAGAGCGGCACGTGGCGTGAATATGATTATCAATATTATTTAATTTCATGATTGATTAATCGTCACAGATTTGAAATTGTCTGTGCGAATTACGCGAAAATATATATTAACACTAAAAATGTGTAAACTTTTAAAAATATATTATTTTTTTGAACGAAATAAAAGCGTAATTACCGAGACGAAGCTATTTAGGATTAGGGGCTGTAAAATTCTCGTTTATATTTCGGGAAATTAGTAGTAGTAGTGATTTGCTCATAATTCGTACGTCATTGTATTTATGCATATATGTGACGTATGTACAGGGTGTTCTATATGAGTTAATGTTTACTAACGTATGTGTGGTATATTGTACAAAACAAGTGAATTAGATAAGAAGCGAAAATGATTAGAGAATGCTTATGTTGTGCATTTGATTATATATTTCATATTGGTATCCAATTTCGAATTTACTTCAAATATCCGGATTATTCTGGATATTTGTTATAAAATACCGTAAGATAAACCCCCCCTCCCCTTCTCGCAACTATATTGCGCATAGTCAATTTCAACATTACAACAAATTATATATTAACTTTAGCGAAACTTTATCTACAGGTAAAATGTGCTCTGAAATATTTCGGGAAATAAGCTCGTTTTAATTCAGTGCACGCGCACGCATTGTCAAATTCATACGAACGAGTGGTCGTTACAACGATAAGAGAAATTTAACAAGTATTAGAAATTTTGGAAGAGAAATTTCATTTCAGTTTTGTGCTTCTGCAATAGTAGCGACACTAAAATTTACGCCGTTTCGTCATTCGTCACATCGTGTGTTGCAATCGTATTCAACACCTTGCATACATTTCGCGCGCGATCGTTGTGTACGAACGAATTGAATTTCTCTGCTTTGATCTGAAATTGATATCTCTTGTAAAGAGATATCTCAAGTAAGAGAACATCGTTTGGGGAAAGTGTACTATGACTCTTGTAAAATGTCTTACTTTGTGAAACTTGGTTTTCTGAGCTTCTAAATATATTTTCTCTCTCTCTCTCTCTCTCTCTCTACACATATATATATATATATATATATATGTGTGTGTGTGTGTATGTATATATGTATATATGTATCCTCATTTTTATATCTCTACAGTTTCTAAAATGCTTTTTATAAATTTCGTTTACGTTATTTATTTACTAACTTACGCATATTACATATCAGAAAATAGTTAACATCATATATAAATTAATAAAGATATTATAGTATTACTTGAGAGTTTTACTTTTTAATTTGATACAATTAGCTTTTTTCGTGGAGGGCGTACAGTTAATACACTAATAAATGTGATATTATATTGCATAATTGCTTTTGTAATATAATATAATTATATTCTTCATAACAACATAAATATATAAATAATGAAAGATGTATTTTTAATTATTATTTAGTTTATACATATTGTGTAAAGGAATTATATATTTAATATGTATAATAATAATTTTTTAATAATTTTATTTTTTTTCTTGCTTTAAGTCTTTTCCTCTCTTAATTTTAACTGGTATATACTTGTTTTTTTTAATTAACTAAGTAAATAATTGGAAAGAGATAAAATATTTTAATGAAATGTATATAGATATTTGAAAAAAAAGATAACAGTTTTTCTGGCAATATATAATAATTTTAGCGCATCTAATCGACACACTTCATTTTGCATCTAATAATTATATCTGATTATTTTTCGTAAGTGAGCTTTTAAATGAAATGCATTTTGCTCTCAAAAAAGGGAAAAGGAAAGAAAGATAATCGTAAAACTTATATCGCGAAAAATGAAATGAATAAGAAATTTAATATTTTTAAGTCTTGGAACGTTAAAAATACGATACTATACTAAATTGTTGAGATTGTTAAAAAGAGATGTAACATAATGTTTGCAGAAAGATTTGTTTTGTAAATAGAAAGGTTTATTTTATAAGCAGAAGTGCAGAGAATTGATGCAGAGTCTATCGTATATTATCGAAAGGATTCTAACTCATTGTCAGATTAATAATAAAGCTATTAATCTGTTCAAATGACAGATTGATAGCAAAAATAATGCATCATACACGTATGTACATTGCTGCAGCATAATGATCATGTCTACAATTTCGGTAGAACAAAAGATTAATGTGGGCGCGCGATTGACGTTAATCTCCTACGATATTTACCGAATCTGTCGATAAACTGCTAGGCATACTATATTTACTATGTTAATCGGATCATACGTTTATTTGTTTCTAATATTGCAATATTTATAAATCCAAAATTATTTGCGATACGTGAATGTCAACTTTAACCATTATATGATTGTTTAATGATTATATGACGTTAATATCTATATCGTATATTTATGTATGTAGTATATTATTTTAACTGGCGTTTTTACGAAACATAGTTAATTAGTTGTTTGTTGATTAACACTTCAGTGATGTAATTAAATTATGTACAAATCTTTCATAAATGTAGCTTGAAATATTTCAGAGTCCATTTACGATTTGCATTCCTTATACATATATACGTGAAATTATTTGATAATAGCGGGTGAACAAATATGAGATAGATAATTATTATAAGCAAGCACTTTGTTAATTTTATTCTAAATTTTAGCGCAATCTAAATTTTATCATGACTTACAAAACACAAGACGTATTTAAAAATGAATCTTCCATTTCTTACATATCATCAACAAATAGAATATATGTGTATACGTGTATGCATGTGTGTATTTGTATGTAATACATCTATGTATGCATTCATCTATAGAAGATGTGAAGGGCAGGGGCATGAGATGTAAGCGTGATTTTTTCGTACGTCTCAACGTCAATTGTAGGGATTATTGTCAGTGATATAATTGACAAGTGCGATCATTGAACATCGAGATCTTCAGATCCCTGAATAAATGATAAAGTATAGAAAGGTAAAGAAAGATAAAGAAAGTTGAAAGAAAAAAAAGAAAGAAGTAATTCTTTCTTAGATTAAAAAAAATGATAACAAATAATAATTTAAAATAATAATAAAAAATTGTTATTATTAATTGGGAACCTATAAGACCAAAAATTAATCTAATACCCAAGAAAACATAGAAACTTTTATAAATTGTTATTCTAATTGTTATATTTTTTTATCTGGTTACATATAATTATTATCATTTTAATCTTCTAATGTATGTAATGTGTATGATGAAAAAGAATTTCAGTATTAAAAAAGAAGAAGAAAAGTAAGAAGAATATGAAAGGTCATTCATATATATTACTTCATTACATTTTTAATAGTGACAGCGTTCATTTTATATTTCTAAACTGCATAATTTTTAACTTTTCATGAAAACAATTTGTTATTTTACATCATGATGTCCGCTAAAGACATAACAACTCTTAAGGGTAGATTTCTGAGACTATTTTGATGATGAAAATCCTAATACCAAAATATCAAGTCTATAATAGTTTTTGAATTATAAACTTTTAAAATTAGCGAATCATACCACCTAAAGTTCGCGCGTTCAGGTGTGGTACAACGCAAAATGCCAACCACATTTGAACTTTAGACAATATAATTCGTTAACTTTTAATACTTATAATTAAAAAATTATTATAACTTTATTATATTTAATTTCATATTAGAATTTGTGTCTCAAAATAATTTTAAGAATTTATCTTTAAGCGTTGTTACAGTCTTTATTGGATACCCTGTGTATGTACGTAAATATAATTATCTCCGATTTATTATAAAACGCGATTTGATTCACAGAAGGTTAAAAAATTTTACAATAGAGAGACCCGTTGTTTTATATAGCTGAGAATGATATATAAAACTTGTACAACGATTCTGCGACAGATATAAGCGATGGGGCGTATAAAATAGTACGAAATTGATAACCGCGCATAGCATGGATCGGTGTGATAACGATCAGCAATTTTTCAGAATTTATCCTTGCTGAGTACCTTAATGTCCATCAAAGGGCGAGTTACGAGCAATTTACGCGCGGCGAATGCGCCGCCATTAAATCGTTCCCTTGAAATCCAGTGATGGATCACAAAGGCATGACCTCATTTCCCTCTGATGGCACTGTCGGGAGTACCAGGTGCACCTGCACAACTTCGTCACTCTGACGAGCAATCTGTCGCCACATTCTTGCATCAACGAATAATGTGACCAAAGATACTCAGCGAATTTTTAATTGCACCTATCTAATAAAAATTATATTGAATATCGATTATCTTTAATATCGATTTTTAAATTTTGTGTCTCTTGAACAGGAAACCGTTTGAATTTGTCGATAAAACAAAAAGTTACTAAATAATGAGCTTTTGCTCTTAATTCAAGTGATAATATGTATAGTATAAGAGATAGATTATTAGTAAAAAAAAAAATAAAAAGATAAATGGTTTGCATCCAACAAAGAAAAAAGTCTCTTTATGGATAAACGTGGAAGATGGTACATAATAACTTGAATAATATGAAATGCATTTTTTTCAAGAAACGACGTTCTCTGATTGATGTAAGTTTGATTATTGTCAATTTAAAAACGTTGACAAGAATATTAGCACCTGTAATTTTAAAATTCAGCAATTAAAAATAAAAAGATTTATATATATATATATATA
>NW_017299641.1:1030372-1040961 GCF_001594075.2 Trachymyrmex cornetzi
ATTTTATAATAAAATTCCGAAAATATGCATGCAATTATATGTATATTGTAATTTCACTTATTCATAAAAAAAGACCAAGAAAAGTCAAATCAAGGAATATCTATACGGGATAAAAGATATGGAATATTATGTATAAAGATACACTCGAAAGAAGTCTTTGCAATGTACACTCAAACGCATGGAAGAAACTATAGGAAGCAAAAAAGAGATGATACATATATACCTTTTTAAGGAGAAAGAATAAAAGTGAAAAGTAAAGGAATAATTAGAGCAAGATAATCTTAATAGAATCTGTTAATAATCTGTTTGGCATTTAACAGAAGGATTATAATATGCCCTCATACATATCATTAGGTAGTTCTTCATTCATCGAAGCGAAGCGTCTCGTGTAGTGAAATTAACTTTAGAATCAGTGCCTCGACGAACGACATATGTTCGAGGATCAGCTATGTAGGATGACAATGTTATGCTTTGTTACTTATGGAATAAGATGTAAAACGGAATTTTATAGATTTCTTGCATAAAATTTTGCAGGCATTATCTGAACAGTGTTTTTCACAAGTTATATGTCAGAGACAATTTTTACTTTTATAAGTAATATTTTTACTTTAACAAGTGAAATCATTTTTTGTTGCTACTATAATAACAATAACAGAATAAATTCATTATCTAAGTTGATATAATAAATAATATATTTTCTTTTTTGTTATGTTCTTGGAGGATTGACGTGTGCTTTTTGATAATAAAAAGTTGATGAGTATATATTTTAATTATAAAGCGTGTGTGAAACAAAATCCATATCAAACCGATGATATCTTTGTGACACAGTACTATTTCAAATGTAGACGTAATAAACGTAGACCAGATCCCAAGGTGTATCTAATTTAAAATATTCTTTATGCAATGTTATTTGCAATTGATTGGAAAAATTTTTACAATTTGTTAATTACAATATAATCGTTTTTTAAAAAGTTATTCAAATCTAAAATATTTGTATAATGCATTTATGAAACATAAAGAGGATTATGCAATGTTTTGTTTAAGAAATAATAAATAAATATATGTAACTTTTATTTAAAAGATAATAAACATAACTACATAGTTTGCGTTTTTATAGATCACAGATGTACAATACAATGAACGCATCATTATCGTTTTTTCTTTGACTCTTTTTTAATTTTGATTTTTTGTCGTAGGACAGTGAACGATAGCAAGTACACAGTCGTTTTTCTCTCTTTCTTTTATTCCTTCACACATACACTCTCCCCCTCCCCCCCCTTCTCTCTCTCTCTCTCTCTCTTTCTAGACATTTTTTTATATTGCATTAAATATACTGTATAATTAAATATTACATTCAATATATGTATACAATAAGATAGAGGATATACATTTAGGAGAAAATTCGATAATTGTGCGCATTTTGGTTTATCACTTTTCCGAGAAATGGAGCCGCTACTACGGCATTAGAAGATAGGGTTCTTTTCAGATATAACCATAAGTTATATAATTTGAAAATATAGTCAATGATAAAAGTGAGAAAAAGTGAAATTACATATTTTGATAGTAATTTTGGCATCGCAGAAAATAAGACGGTAAGTCCGTATTCCTATTTTGTTTATTTAATCGTGCATGCCTTATACCAAAGTACGTTGTTATATATGTGCGTCTTTGAAGATATTATTCATTAAATTAAATTAAAAATTGAATAAAATCGTATTTCTTATCAAATCAATTCGCGGCGAGAAATTATGTGCATGGACAATTCGAAGTTTCCCTTCCAATGAAAAGTGCACCATTTGTGAAGAATTCAGAAGATATGGAACTCAGCCTAGTCGACAAACTAAAAGTAACATGACATCAATGTTGTGATTTCCATTGTATAATCCATGTTGTATTCCACAATATAAATATAACATAACATATGGGTCGGCTGTAGTGTTACGTAACAGTTACATTGTAAAGTACGAAATTATATAACATTGATATTATGTTATTTTTGATCTGTCGACTGGGTGATTTCAATGCTGCCTGTGTTTTAAATGGGTCAATGAAAAATGCAGCTGTGAAGCTGACAACATTAAGAATTAATTTTTGTTTAAATAATTAATTTTTCCAATTTTTGTATTATTTTTCCAAAGTTTATATTAATTTTATGTTAACATTGGCTTATTAAAAATATTTTGTCGTTTCTCCAACATTTCATGAAACATTTCTTTTATTCGTTAATTTTCTATGATTATTGCTTTACGCACAATTATCCCAACCTATGCGTACAATTACCCGACGCGAGAAGTTTTTTCGCTTTTCCTTTTTTTACTTTTTGTTAAATACAACACTACCAAATGAAAAATTCTTCAATATGAGAATACATATCAATAGAGGAATATATATTTATGGATTGTATTTCCTTATATCGATTTCAACTTCGAAAACAATCTTACAGCAACAAATTCCTCTTAAGTGCGTACAATTTCTCTACTTTCTCCTATATTCCTTTTATATCGAGAATTCTTTAATTTGCATTAATTAAAATAATAATAATAATTGTGTTTAGAGTCTTATTAAATTCTCATATTAAATTCTATAAATAGATGGCGAATGAAATTAATTTTATATTTAAATAAAATATTCTATGATTAGTTTAATATTTAAGTAGTACGTCTCTATTGCAGATAGATCGTTTTTACTCGAGTCACAAAATAGCATTAGTAAATTTTATGCAATATATAGAAACTTTAAATATTCCTATATTTTTGTATAAAAAAAGTGAGATGAGGAAATTATTTTTATTTGATATTCAAGTAATATGTATACTTGTGAAATAAAAAGACGGAAGTAAATATAAAAATAAAATATAAATACAGATGGAAATATAAGAAAAGACAGAAAGAGAGAGAATCGAATATGTTATAAATACGTATATTACATATTTCAATTGGCAGTAGCACGATTGTACCTCTCTAGTGTTCTTATAACTTAATGCTTTTACTTTGTATCGCGCAAATAAAATATTAATTATTTAACAGAAAATGAAATTATAAATTTAAAATTATTAACAATTGTATAATATTTTGAAAAAAAAATTCGATATTTTACAGGCTTGTAAAACTTTCTTGGGCCGAATAAAAAACATTTAATTAACATACAAATGGATCCTTTCCAAATAAACAACGATTTATGTATTTTAATATATTCAATTATCTATCTGCGCGAATATTCATCATTTACGATATAAAAACAAAGGATTATTCTATCTATCGTAATACTATAACACTTTGTTATGTAAACGTTCATCACTTAACTCCTCGAACATAATCTTAATAGACGTATGATAGTTGAGGTTATCAGTTTGTTAGACACGTAATTTAAGATATAAATTTATTAAAAATAGCAAATTGTTACTCTATCGAAAATAGCAGATATACATTTTATCTGTCTAATGAAATATTTTATTGTTTGTGCTAATGAAAATATTTAAAAATAAAGCAAGAGGATTTTTGAAAGAGAATTACAAAGGATTTTTTCAATTGAAAAACATCAAATGCGTATTGAAAAACATCAAATGTGTAAAAAAAAATAACATAAAATGCTCCCTGTAAGAGAGATAAAATCGTGCAGTTATTAATAACCTTTCACTTACATATTATACTATGAAATTCTGTAAAATTTTGAACTATATTTTTGAAATGTATTCTGTATATGTGAATACCCATTAGTGTACTCAAACAATATCTTTTGATGTTTATATTCTTCAATGGCAAATTTTGGGAAACACAAAACACAAGTAAACTTTGAATATCATTATTTTGTTATTATTAGCGGTGGCATAAGAGCGTGTAGTAAATAAGATATTAATAAAGAGGTTTATAGATACTGTTAATAGTATATTACTTTAAATTATTTAATTAAATACAGTATCCTTACATACAGTATCAGTAAAAATATAATGAATAGAAATAAGATACAGTAAACAAATAAACAAAAATAAAATATTTCATTTTTGTGTTATGATATCTAATGATAATGATTTATATTATTTACTTATTTAATATTTTAGTATACGTAGATAAATTTACACATCATACATAGATCTCCTTTTCTGTTATGCTTTTAGATTAGAAAATTTAAATTATATTGAGTATAGGAAATTATCTTATATGTGTAAATCTAAGAAAAATAACTTAACATTAATTATAAATAATGGCGTGTTTTAAAATAAAATGTTTTTTGTTAACAATCCTTTTCGTATATATTTTTTTTTGTTATACTATAAAAAAATTACCCATAAATAATAATTCATTATATTTTTTTATCATTTCCTTATCTTAATTTTTTATACAAAAACTTATCGTAAATTATTAATTAGACGATATGCCTACCGACTTTGTAAAATTTGAACTTTTATATTTCAATTTTATATAAATTAATTAGCAAAAAATCAATTTGTAAAAACAATAGTTTGTTAAAACTTATCATTAAACGTAATACGTAGTTTCTGTTAGTAAATATGGAGAAAATGAAGAAAATGAGAGAATATTAAGTATAATATCATAAATGTAATGTTATTAAAAATTCAAATATTAGTAATGAATAGATAAATAAATGTTTTACTTAAAATGCAAAATAAAATTATAGGCGAAATTAAAACTGCTTTTGAACATATGGTATATTTTTAACATAATGATTAAAAAAGAGCTCAAAATAAACAGAGTATGCCCATTAAGTGACATGAAATCTGAATTTCTGAGAGAAATAATAAAGCAAAGAAAGTACAAGATGAAATTATAAAGCGTGCATGGAAATGAAACAAGAATACTTGAAATTTTTGTAATCGGCAACATGGTAAAAATATGGTACAATAATTTTCTGTGCGTGTGCACGCACCCACACATGCGCATGCACGCCTGAAATATTTCTCATTTAATTTAATGAATATTACGTGCTCTCTAACAATAAGCTAAATTTTGTGAAATTTTCCACGATTCCACACTATAGTTGTCGGGCCTGAAAGAAATAAAAATCAATATGTGTATATACATAATTTTTTTTAATAGATTTTTTTCCTTTCATTCTTTTGTAAAGTATTACTATTATGTCAAAATTGTAATTAAATTTTTTAAATATAGTTATTTGTTTTAAGTTATTTATTTAATAAAGAATAATAGATACACATACACATGTGTTAAATCTACGTAGTGCTTAAACACTTTCGGCCAAATGCTATTTTTTTTTCAACAATATTTGTAGAATTTTTATGTGATTATCTACATCTATAAACAATTTTAATAGAATTGAGGAACATCGAAATACTTTTTATTATTTGTTAGACTTGTTTTACACACTACAACAAAAACGTGCAACAAGTTACGCAGTTTCTACCACTATCATGTAATTGACGATCCGTCAAAAACTTTGAATTTTTTTTTATCGATGCATTTGTAACTTTGTGGCAAAATCCGCTCTAATATTATAATTTATCAACTATGAATCAAAATTATATACGTACATTAATATGTCTTTGCCCATTTATTTTTCAATAATATATAGAAACAAGTATATGTACATTACAAACGCGCGTAAACGTATTCAATAGATTGATGAGGGATTTCTGAAAAAAATGATATTCATATTAAAAACTATTAGAAATACTTTTGATTTTAGTTTATATGGTATAGACAAAAATTATTATCCAACATTTAAAATATTAGATTGTATAAGATTGTAAAATTTCAACTGAATTCTTTAGCAGAAATATAATTATACAAACATATTTTTATATTTTCTTTCCTAAACTACAACTTTATTCAATATAGCTGTCTTTATTTCTTGATAAATATCCACATATTTCCTTATATAACTCAAAATTAGCTTAATAATTTAATTATAATAGCAGAAAAATATTTAAATAGTAATTATTTCTGATATTTATTATTATTATTGCATGTGTAAACGTTCAAGAGTGTTTTCTCATTTTACAATGTTTTCATATTTCGTAAGAACAGCAAGTCCTGTGATTGTAAGTTTTGTGAATACAACGGGTATTCGCCCATTGCTCTTTGCTAGCTGCGATACGTCAGGACTATTTTTAGCATAATGTATTTCAGTAAAAGAATAAAAATTGATAAATATGCCAGAGAGTTTCGTTTGCTTCGATAGCACTGTAAAATCGAAATATGTATATGAAAATCAGGACATGCTCTAGTTACGTATTATTTTTATAAATTTAATTATTTATAAATTTATAAATTCAAAGGTGGGAATGAAAAATATAGAAGAGAAAGAGCGAGAATGAAGGAGTAGGGCAAAAGTAATAAATAGATAAATCAGTAAATGACAACTCCCGGGAAAGTGTGCTACGATAGAAGCAGAGTCCAAATTACTACTACTGCTCATTATCTTTTTATCGTTCTTGTTTTATTTTAAAATATATATAAAAAAAGACGATTTTAATGTACTCCAACAGAAATTAAGCTTAAAAATCTATCTACAAGGCGATACTGATGCAATGGTTGTTAATAACACATATTTTAAAATATAGAATAAATTTCGTTTATTACAAATATTATATATTCTATGCCGATAAAATTTTTTTATATAAGAATATGTATTCATAAATATATATATATGTATATATAAATACCAATAATTATGTACGAACTCTATTCGTGTATAATATCCATATATATATATATATATATATATGTCAAATTTTAAATAAGATAAACCCTATATTCTCGATCGAAACAGATCTTAGTACGTAAATACATATTTCTTGTGTGAATTTATATACATTTTGATTCTGCAGCGTGCCGAAATGTTTTTCTGGACTTAAAGCGTATTTATGAACAGAACCAGAATAGTAATATTATTTATTATCTCATGTGATTCCGCTGATAATAAATGCGTTTTAAGTCCGGAAAAACATTTCACACGGTATGCAAAATCAGAATGTATATAAATTTACACATGAAATATATATTACTAAGATTCGTTTCATTCGGATATAGGATTTTTATTAAAAATTTGATTTATTCATATCGATGTAACAGTCGCTTCATATTGTTTATCCACATATATTTCTTTTTTTTGTACAAATTTCTATTTTGTACAAGAGAAAAATTATCATGAGAGAAGATAAAAAGAAAAAGTATTTAGAAGCACATAATTTTTGCATTATTTCTTTTACAAAAAGTTAAGTTTAAAAAAAATGAGAAAAAAATTGTCGAAAATATGATTAAAAATATACATATATACACATACATATATATGATTATCTATGTAGGTAATTTTTTCTTATATCTTCAAACTTGACTTGTAAAAATGCGAAATTTGTTACTTTTTTCATTATTTTTTATGTTCTAATTATTTTTTTAATTATTATTATTTCTCTTGTACCCTCTCTAAAGAAAAATTTTAAAAGAAAGAAACATTGAAACATACATATAGCCATATATGGGTATATTTTATACACAATTATATATATTTACCTATACATATGTATGTTTATATTATAGATACATATTTTTATATATTTATATATATTTTTATATAAAAAAATTTTATCAGGATAAAACTGAAAGACATGTTTATTCCGCTATGGCATTAACATTTATAATATAAAAAAATAAAGAGAAAAAGATAAAAGGAAGGATTATATTTTTGTTAAATTGTAATTATATACATATATGTATAATCTTTATTCTTATTTCGGCTTTATAAAGAATTTAATCTGTTTGATTTTTACAATATCGGTTCGATAAAAATATCATGTTTGTATACGATATAAAGTCATATATCTAATGGAAGTGAAAAATAGAAATATGTATGTACAATGACATTCTCACTTTAATTTATATGTTTCATATATTAACACATATACACAAACAATTTTCTATAACAATCATAAATTAGAGTAACAACTAACATATCATTTAGCTGATAACGATGATTTTGTAATTTTCGGAGCAGCTAAAAGGAAAAAACAAAAACGAAAATGAAAAGAGAATATTTTCATAAAATACAAGTTTCCATCTGCTCATATAAACATGGAAATGGCATTTTATTCTCTCTGTGTGTTCTCTTTGGAAGGATACAGCAGTGATACTATAGATCGAAGAAGATATATGCTTGCATATAAATCGGATATTTCAAATCTGTCACAAGACGCAATCTTTACGTAATCTAAAAAAACTTTAGTGGATTGTAATTCGAAAATCGAAAAGAATGATATCAAACAACTACTTGTTACGCATTGGCAAGTTTATAACAATTATAGTAATTGTAAATATAATTGCATCGTGGGTCGATCCTTACGTCGAACAACTCGGTCAACAAATTAATGCAATAAATAAACATATTTTGAGATTAAAACAAATTATACTATCAAGAAATAACTCAAATATGTAGGAAAAGGTTTTTGATAACATTCAATAATATATTGAGAGAGGTAAAATGGAACATAGTAATAAACACAAGTTAAAAATCTTTTTAAATTACGAGAAATGCAGTTGATTTATATAATAAAAAATTAGGACAATATATACATTTCATATTATTTAATTCTGAAATATCAATCTCAATCTCGCTATTAAAAGTTTAATATGCACGTATAACATGATAGTATAGTGCAGAATATACAATGTGAGTTACAAGTGTGTTTTAAAATTATATGAGCATGTTTCTGGGGAAAAAAAACGAAAGTACAAATGTTCTAATGAATATTTGTTCTAAATGTTTTATTGTTGAAATAAATGAAATCCTGATTTACGAAACGGCGCGATATACGTGTTCAGGCGTATGTGCAAAATGATGAAGGATCCCTTTCAACATCTCTTATAAACAAAAAATAAATACCCATCTGAAATTTTGTAAAATAAAGTCATTCGATACTACTGTATTCGTGGTCATTATTTCGATAATAAAACATTTGTTCTTCCTTTTTTCCACGAATACGTTCATGAAATTTTAAAATATACTTGTGATTTAGCATGTGTATGATGGCATGACCAAGAATATATAAGAAATGTAATTATTTATGATAGTTACAAAAGAGTGGCTATACACATATTATTTTTTTACAACATAATATAGCATATTCTTTTTACCGAGCTTTTATGTAATGTAGGTTTAAATATCGCAAAAACTTCCATTTACTTTATTGAGTTATTCATATTTTGCCGATTAAAATGTTGAAAGGTATATTACGTGTACATTTGTAATGTACATTTGTAATGCAAAATTTGCGTATCGTGGTCTTATTCGACAGATTTTATTACTTGATGTTGCTACGTATTAATCACTTTTAAATCAATATTATAAAGAAAATTGAAAATATACGCGCACGCGTGTGTGTACAATACATATGTGGAATGAAAGAGATCGATACGATTAATTGGTAACAAAGAATTCTTTCTGTGTGCGTGCGTGCGTGCGTGCGTGTGTGTGGTCAGAAATTCCTTATTTTCTAATACAACTTTTCTTTCAAATTGCTTTTCAGACATTATGTCAATTACTATTTAAAAAAAAACAAAAGGAAAAAGATCACTTTATTAATGTCATGTTATATTACAAAAAGTAACTCTTTTGGACAGAATATTTAAATTGCAAAAGAGATATCTTTTATCGCATATATTCGGACCAACAATAAAACCTCTTTTATTAAAACCTCTCTTATGTATTTCAAGATGAATTATTCTTTTTAGATTCTAATATTAAATATTAATGTATTCCAGAACGTTTGCGTTTTTTAACGATTGTTTTAAATAAAATGAGCAACTGAATAGATAGAAACAAACGATTATAAAGTATCGGAAAGAAGTAAAAAATAAAACAGAAAAAGAAATATTTTCAAAATAAAGTCAATAAATAAGAAATATATATTTATTGCATTCCTTTCAATTTACACAAAAAAAATACTAGTCTAATAGAGATCTTATGCATGGGTTTCAAGGATTACAATGATGTCTTGCGCCATGACGCTTCGCTTGTCTTAGCGCCGAGACACTACCGTATCTCCAGATATTATTTCCAAATGACATAAAAATGTAGACATAAAAATGCGACAAACGAAATAATAGAAAAATAATTATAATAATAAACGTAAAAATTCTAAAAAAGTTGTTTATTTATGGTTAAAAGTTGCAGTTAATTTTAATAAAAAATAGAAATAAAGAAATATTATTATTACTATTATTAAGTTGCATAGGATAGAATAAATTCTGACGATTAATGTAATCAGGAAACTCATTATGTCTTTATGAACAGAGACATTTTTTAAATTTCATTTGGAGCATTTAGAAAATAAGATATATAATACCTACTTTTCACAAAAAAACTAAAAGTAAAATAGAAAAGTAACATCTAAAAGTAAAATAGAAAAGGAAAAACGTTTGTTTATAACAGCGTGTTAATATATATATATATTTGAGGAAAAACATTAATCGTTACTTGCATATTTTATTGAGAGAAAAGATCCAGATTTAGCAAATATATAAACAGTTAAAAAACCGAAATTGATAGAAACGACTGATTATAAGTGTGTGTGTGTGTGTGTGTGTGTGTGTGTGTGTGTGTGTGTGTGTGTGTGTGTG
>NW_017299641.1:1040996-1049168 GCF_001594075.2 Trachymyrmex cornetzi
GTGTGTGTGTGTGTGTGTGTGAGTAATTTTCTTATAATTTAATATTATAGTTAAAGTTAGATGAATGTTTAATCATTAATAATCAGCAAAGTAGTTAATAATTTTTTATCAAATTAAACGCATCATATGTGCATAACTTACTGTATGTAAAAGAAGCAAATCTTCATTATGTTTGCTTGTTAAATAAGACAACTGAGATCGGTCAATTCTTTACAAGCAAGCCAAACTTTGATGCTCTAAGGATCTACACCTAGATATAAGTTAGTATAAATTAATGTCCATGAACCTTTTTACAGGGTAGATATACAAGAATGGAAAGAAAATAAAAAAGAAATGTTTCTTTCAAACCTTTTCGACCTTTCGATAAAGATCGAAACTTAGTATTAAGATTTTAGCTTTTGTAGAAGTACGTACACTAAAAAAATTGGTTGAATATTAACCTAAAATATGTATATATAATAACTAGATATTATTGTCTGGTGAAATATGAATGATCCATAATTTTAATTAAGCTAACTAGACAAATTTGATCGGACGTTAAAAATAATAAAACTTTACAATATAAAATATATAGTAATATCTTATTAATATCTTATTAATAATATGTGGTAGCTTTTCAGTGATAATATGTAGATACCAAAAACTTTAGCAGCATAGCCAATTTTAATTAACTGTATACGAAGTACAGCGCAGATTCCTATTGCCTTGATTTTGTATATTTATTATATTTTGAATTGAAGGAATCTTAATTTTTTTTTATTCTTGTCGAAATTCTATTCCACCAATACTTTTTTAATCATACACATGCCACGTTAATTTAAACAAATTTTTTCCCCCAATAGTTATAATAATTTTCAGGTATTTGATATTATTTCTACATTGTATGCAAATTCTAACAGGTATCATATCTAAACAGTCTGATTACATACAAAAACATTTGATTGCAGTAACCAGGAATTTTGTTTATTTCCATCAAAATTTGCTTAACCAAACATATCTTATTAATTCAACTATAATTGTTTTTTTCCATAGGTAACTCAATGATAAACGTTGTATTTATAAAAAGATTTTATTTTATATTAAATAAAACAATATTTAGCAAAAGTAAACCGCATTGATATATAAAGAAGGCATTTAAACAAGTGAGAAAATGTTTTATATTTTGATTTTTTCTCTTTTTATTAAATTTATCAAACTTATATTAAAAGTATATTAAAATGAAAGGTTGACAAGATATAATTAATTTATATATAGACATACTTGACATTCAATAAATTCACGAATCGTCAATAAATCCCAATTATTGCAACACACAGTCAATGTGAAGGACAATCTGTAGTAGTAAAAGTAAATGAATTTGCCAATTGAAAATACTTAATTGATCACAAATGTAATTGTCAATTATGTGACATCTAGTAAGCTTAATGCTTCTTAGATATGCAAGATCATTATTTATCACGTTTATTACCAAATATTTTTGTTTTATGTATAAATGTTTCATATACATTTTTAAGATTACTTTAAATTTTTAATCGCATAAATATGAGGCAATTGCGTGTAAAGTTAATATATACATTTACACGTTTACATGTTTAGCAAAATTATTAATCATAAAAATTATTAATAATTGAAAATAAAACAATTGGTAAGTGCTTTTAATTAATAAAAAATGTAAAACGAAAAGAGAGAGAAGAGGGGAAAGGAAGAAATAGAATTATATTATATAATCATATTTATAATAGAAATTGTATTTATATTAAATTCATATTATGTTTTTAAATTTTAAAATATAAATTAAATTTATAATTAATTTTGTGAGCCACTATATACTCGAGTTTCCCGTGTGAATGTTTTAAATAATTTTTGCACACAGCGAAACTAAATTTTGTTTGTACGCGTGTTAATTAGCCTATCATAACTGATGCGTCCAGTTAAAAATTAGGAAAAATTATTGCGAGTAGAAAATTAATATAACATTCAGATGCAAACTAATTACGTTTTTGATATATGTACAACTACATTCAAACGATATAAAATAAAATAGAAAACGGATGTTGTATTATTTACATTATAGCTTAAAGCTTAAAGTGTACTGAAATACCAAAGGAAAAATTCTAAATATATATAATCCTAATTTAACAATTTAATCTGTTTCACATGAAATATTTAAATTAATTAATAATTTATTCTTATTTTTAAAATAATATTGGATAATACTAGATTAGAAAATGACAGTGATTTTTCACACAATAAGAATAATAATAATAATTTGCAATAGCTTCACTCTAATTAACAGATTAACAACATATCCTACTTATACGTTATAAATTAAAGCAAATAAAAGATATCTGAGCCGAATAAAGCCCATCAATAATAATATATTTTATTTAAAAAAATTCTATTTATGGGGATATTGAAATAAACTCTCTCTCTAAGTGAGAATCAAATCTTTATTTCGTCAACTTACAATAATAAAATATATTGTTTATATAAAATATTTGTAAATGAACGAAAAAAAATTTTTTTTAACTCTGACATTGGGCTTTATTACATGAATATAATAAAGCCCAAATAAAAAATAAATCAAAAATAACAAATGAAATAAACATTATCTCTTTTTCAAAATGAGTTTTAAAATTATTTTATTAATCATAAAAAGAAAATTCCTTAAGACTTAAGCGGGGAGCACAGAGTCTTGCATAATGCATAACACATGAGGCATAAGAAATTGAACCAATCAGAGTCCTTTATTTCATAGAAAGGAAGGAAATGAAGGACTTCGATTGGCACATTTTTTTATGCATTACGTGTTATACGTTATGCAAGAGCCTGTGCTCCCCGCTTTACTCTACAATTATCATTAACTTTGTCTCTGTAATTGAACATTATTTAATATTTCATGTAAAACGGATTAAATATTTTAGGTTATAAATTAATTTAAAAGAACATATCGAAATAATATATTAAAAATATAACAAACATTATATATGTATATATTCGTATTTATGAATTAAAATAGATAATTCAATATTTAATTAATTAAAATGTTTTCTCTCAATTTAATACTTAAGTGGCAAGTGCAGCTTTTTCTTTGTATAGATATATTATAAATTTTTGTTATGCTGGATTTAATAATAAATAATTTACATTATCATAATAATTATATATTTTAAATATTTACTGTCTCTTCTTTTTCTATTAGAAAGAATAACTATCATAGATAGGAAAAGAGAGGAAATTTAAATACATTATTTTGTATTATTAAATTTGATATAACTATCAACCTTTTTACTATAGTGTAATTTAACTCTTATTCTCTCTCTCTCTCTCTCTCTCTTCTTCATACTTAAAAAAAATATGTATTTTATCCAATGATTAGTAGTATCACATATACAATTTTATAAATTATTTTTAATGATATAAAATATAATTAAAAATTATCACAAATATTAATAGTTTAAATTTCTTAAATGGTAATAAATTGTGATGTAACACATTAACAAATTTTATATAAGTTTTAATTATATATTTCTGACAATTTAATAGCAAATTAATTTTATCTTATATCTTTTAAATATCTTTTAATTTTTAAAAGACATTTTATATAATAATAAAAAAGATTATCTTGGCGATATTTAATTGATAACACCAATTTAGTAAAAAGACATAATTTTGTTATAATTATTAGTCTGTTATATTAATATTAAAATGCACAATACATATCTCGTGAAATATTAAAATTCGCATAAGAACTGGTTATTCTCAGATAAATATTATATTAGATACATAGAATTAAAATGATTTTTTTAAATAAACAACATTTTTCAGCGCCAAACTACTGGTAAATTATTTTTTAAAGAATTATAATTGATAGAAATATTTTAAATATTTTTATACATATGTTTGTATACATTATATAATTACATACATTGTATGATTGATGACATCGTTAATTATTAAATTTATCGTAATAATCTCTTAAAAAATTTATGATTATAAAATAACCGTCAAGATAAAACTATCAAATCATTTGTTGCTACTCAATCGAAGATGGTCAGTGCGTGGTGCAACTTTTGTATTACAATTACAATTTATACTATTACATATACAAACATATATAATAGTATATATATTTATGTATTGAATTACTACTATAACTTATATTATATTCTACACGATTTTACGTTGCATATATGTGAGTATTTTTATGCATGTAGCGTGATTAACAAAGTGAAGCTAAAGCTAAAACCAAGAGTACTAAAATTAATTTTACATCACGTATATTTTCTTATGAAACTGTGACTATTTTTTTCAAAACCATTTACAAATTAGAATTTTTTACACGACAAATAAAAATAATTTTCTAAAATTATGACAAAGTGCTACGTACAATACTCTTCTAATATTATTAGCTTGAATATTATAATATTATATATTATAATCCCAATTTCGCGTAAATTTCTTATAAAATGCTATTGTAAAAAATATTGATGAGTAATCAAAGTTTTGTACCACTCCGAGCAATTTGTTCGCGAAGAGCTTTCTACGAGTCCAATTTCGATGAAGATCCGAGAGTAGGCTACTTAAGCGGGTAATTGAAGGAACGAACGCGAAGGAATTGATGAAATAGGATTTCTTCGAGAAAATGAGTGGCTCGTCTGCATCGATTCTCCAGAAGAACACTTAAACATTTCTTATGTTCGTCGAGCTTTTAAACATTAAATACATATCTCTTAAAAATATCTCTGTAGTGCACTGATACTTGTGAAAACAGATGTTAGTGCAGTATAGAAGCAATAATATCTGTTGAATCTTTATTCCAAAAATTCCATACACATTAAGATAAATGTATAAAGAAGAAAAAACATTCAAAAATTTCTCTTACATATTTATTTTATTATTTAGAAGGTTCTAATGGTATACATATACTTATGTGTATACATGATGATATATAATATACATATATATAAAATATATATGTATATCAGTATATATATGTACCGAAAGAATTTTTTTGTTTTATATATGTATTGAATGTTGATTTGCGTGAGTGTGTGCTTTATAATGCTAATATGCATAATAGACAAGTAGTAATAGATATTAAGAGGACAAAGATGTTAACAATTAATATTATGTATGGCGCTAATTATAGTAATAACAATATTATCTTTACGATTTAGAATGTAAATAATTGTCTAATAGGAATTGCAGCAAGGTGTAATTTTTCTTATATCCAATTTAAAATTTCTTTTAGTTTTCAGAAAATATTGAGAAATCAGGTAATTACGTTTAACAAAACATTTGACTATCGATCCTACCGACGAATCCTGCTAGCAAATTTATATTTTTTTTAAATATACATCGGTGTTCTATACAAATTTAATCGTCCACGCATGTATATATACAGTACATATTGCCATATACTGCTAATATCGATATATAATTTAAATATGTAACGTAAACTTTAGATTTTCAGTATTGCTAGTGTATATCGGAACACCGCCAATACACAGGATCCTCCGAAATTCGGAGGTAATACTATTGCAGCGTGAACTTAGTGAAAAATTAAGTAATAAAAGTATAAGCAATTTTTTTTCCGTAAAGTAGTTTTTTAAATAAAAACGTTTAAAGTTTGACAAATCATAAACGTTGATAAGAAAGTGATCTGTCCGTGTGATAATGTGCATACAGCGCCAATGTTTTATTTAGTATCTAATACCATTGCATGCACATCACGTGGACAGATGATTTTTGAAACCAACGTTTATGATTAATTAAACTTTAAACGTTTATACTTAAAAAAACCTACTTGACGAAAGAAAAACTAACTTATACTTTTATTACTTAATTTTTCACGAAATTTCGAAACTTCTTATATATATTATGTGTATGTGTGCGTGTATACATGTGTGTGTATATATACTATACATATATATATATACACATATGTATACATACAGGGTATATCCCATTTTAACTTTCGCATCGAAATATCTTGTAAAGTATAAAAGATACGGGAAAATGTTTCATACAAAAGTATGATAAAGTATTATTTTATCAATTATAATAAAGTATTTTTTCATTAAGTTCTTTTCGAGTTATACAGCTTCGAATTAGCCGTCGGTCGGACACCTTGGATAATACTGACACCGGTGATACTATAACTTTCAAGCCTAGATTTATAACTCGAAAAGTACTTAATAAAAAAATACTTCATTATAGTGTTTTGAAAAGTTCTCGAGGTAAGCTACGAGAATGTGTAATGAAAAATGGGAGGTACCATTTAAAAAATTTTAAATACCCTGACCTTAACAACGCTATCGGCCATCCAAGGTCAAACCAATGATACCATCTTAAGTACCCCTCGAAGTCACACAACTCTTGTCTGAAACATTTTCCCGTATCTTTTATAGGTACTTTATGAAATATTTCGATGTGAAAGTTAAAATGCGCGACACCTGTATACACACACGCACATAACACACACACACACACACACACACCAAATCACACGCGATTCAATGGAGTAGTTTGTTTTAAGAAAAATTATTACACGTCCCTAATTCATCAATACGTAATTCCGGGGTTGGTAAAAATTATGTGTTTTAAACATTTTTTATAATACTATTTAAAGCATGTATGAAGCATGAAAAAGCATGTTTAAAAGCAACACAATGTTTTGTTCTAAATAAAAAAAAACATTGTCTTTTGCCAACCCTGTGTAATTTACCTTAAAATATACACATACATATATGTATATGAAACGAGACCGCTTCTGTTTTATAAAAAATTGAAACGCGAAACGATTATAACAAAAACGAGTGAGAGAGAGAGAGAGAGAGAGAGAGAGCACAAAATAAGAAAAAATGTATATTGCGTTAAGTGTTGTTAAGTGTAAACATGAAACTAGATGTTATATATCGTTATATATAAATATTATGTAAAGAAAAAATGATCTATAAAAGAAATTAATGTAATTATAATAAATAATTAATATTTAAAATTAAAAATTACTACGGTTTATATTATTATAGTTATAGTATATTATTATTTCAAAATAACTATTATATATGTACAATACATCTCGAATTTGTTTCAATTTTTCTTTGACCTATTATTTAAGCAGAATTTAAATAAAGAGATGCATCAACAAAAGATGATGTATAACCGGAAATAGAGTTTCAAATATTTTGAGATCCACAGTAAAGCATTTTTTTTATGTGTACAGAGGAAAAGCTGCTGGCACAGTATATTTTATATTATCGTAAGAAATTTCGTTAATTATATATTGTCCGACAAATTTAAACTATTTTTCTAAACGAACGGGACCAAATGATTTTTATAGATTTTTGGTCGCTAAAAATGAATTCGTAGATAAAATTGTAAAATTACGTCAAGTTTTTGAGAAAATTGACACTAAATGTACCAAAAATGACATTTTTATATTCTTTTAAGCTAATATATATCTCAAAAATGTAACATGATGGAGCAATTTCATTTACGGATTTATTCTCAACAACAAAAAATCTATAAGAATCACTTGGTTTTATTCGTGGTCTAAAATCCGTGTCGAATAGTGTTATTATACGATAAACAATAGACATACTTATTAAGAATTTTTTTATATGCTTAAAAAAGTTTTGTCCTGAATCTGCATTATTTCGTATTAAACCATTGGTAAAACTTTAGAAAATTGGCGACCTCACCAATTTCAATGACCTTAACATATGTTGTCCTGAGTGACCTCCCACAAGTTTTAACCGTCGCTCATCCTTCGTTAAAAAGATATTAACAAATAAAGTTGACAATATAAACGATTCTGCTCCGATGAAACAAATTTTCTGCTTTAACCCTATAGCTATACACACTGTGTCCCAGAAACCCTAGTGCAATTTGTTAAATCGAGATTTTTTCATGTTTCTGAACTTAATTCTATCGACTTTTACATATTATGGACTTATTCCTTAATCAATTCTCCAATGATTGAAAAAAATGAATTGAAATATGTCCATTTTTATGGAAATTACGGCAACAAATATGGATGGAGTCCTAGCATATAGGGACCCGAGTGTATATATCAAGGGTAGAAAAAAAGAATGTATATAGATAGGGTAAAAAATGTAAATTATTTTCTTACATATATATATATATATATATATATATATTTTTTGT
>NW_017299641.1:1049302-1055080 GCF_001594075.2 Trachymyrmex cornetzi
CGACCTCTGTAGCGCTTTGTACATAGCCGCGAAATTCAAAAGACAAAAAAAGCGGAAGGGAGATATTTGACAACCTTATATATATAATTTTTGTATTTTTAGAGCAAAGAATGCATACACAAATTCTCTGCTTTAAAAACATAAATCCTCAAGGAAGTCAAGGTCATTGATATTTTCCGTCGCTTGTTATTTATTAAAAAGTTATAAACAAAATAATTTTTAAGAATAGCACGCAATTTTTGAACACAAAATATCATATTTTCCATAAACAGGGGAGGAGGTGGGGTGGACTTCGCTTCGCACGAAAAGTTGAACGTTCCTAGGCAGGGGAATATTATTTAAATTGTATATGTATAGCAGAAATGTAATGTTATTTCTACAACATATATCGAGGTCATTGAAAAATCAGTGAGATCGCCAATTTTTTCTAAAATTTTACCGATAATTACGTAATTCAAACTTGCTGATAAATATGTACTTCGCAAAAATCTTTTCTTTCCGTTTTACGTTGTATACGAATATTTCTATTGAACAATTGATGCTTTTTCGTTCTTGCGGTTAAATAAAGAAAACTTATCGAGGTCTAAAATTGTTGCTTTGAGAATTGTGAGCAATTCGGATTTTTTTAAATGTTCTTTCATATCCTTTTTTTTATTCTTCTCATCTCAAGGCGCATTTTCTTTCTTTTAACAGATAATTCTCGACAATGTTCACTAGGACGAAAAAGAAAAAGGATGACGTACTAATCTCGGCACGTTTGATTCTCAATCCCTTCCCGTTCCTTATACCGACTCGATTCAATATTACGTTCGATTTTATGTTTAAAAAACATAATTATGCACCTAGAGTGCACAACTTTAATTTGCTATGCTTCGAGTCGCGGTTCTACAGTTCGATCGATTGCGTTCTCGTATTTGAGCGGATGTTTAGGGAAACCCGACGGATATGAGAGTCGCGTGTTTGAATCCAGCAAGTATTGGATTCGGCTGTGCAACATACTACGATTAGATTCCTGCAAGTAGAAGTGCTTATTGACGCAATCAGGATAAACATTAACAGTTTCATTTGTCTTGCTTTTACTTTTTCTTTGATTTACTGTATATATATTTTTATAAATAAATTTCAAATAGCCGTTTAAAAATCATGCATTTTGACAAAAAATTGCACGTTTTATGCAAACTTTATTCTTTCAATTTTCAATAATCAATTAATCTAACATTAATAGATATTCATGGACTTATCTAGCAACATAGTTACGCACATATCAGTAATAGAATAAAAATGTAAAGATAATAGTTTTATAAAAATATAATTTATGTATAGAGTATATGTGTACGTATCTGTTTAAACGTTTTTATATGTTCGATGAAACTTGAATTTCTCGTACACATTATATAAGCATATTAAAATATTTCTTACATAAAATATTAAATATTTCTCGTTTAAATTTTGCTTCTGAAATTCAATAATCTATAATTTTGCAAAGTAGATCATCGGTATTTCAAATTCTCAGTATTTTTAATTTGAAAATTGTTATACTAATTTATAATTAAAAGTAGTACCAAGTTTAACTTCCTGTTTTTAGAAAAAAATATAAAACATTTAGGATATCCTACATGTAACTGGAGGAAAACATACTGTAGTTTGTAGTGCCTGGCTGTTTGCTTCCACATAACAAATCACAACTTGATTAATTGACTGGACCAGTCGACTGACTGGTTAAACGTTGTTCATTAGGAGAAAGACACGAACTTAGACTACCTCTAAGTAAGATTATTACATGATGAAAGAGACTGTTTTATGAGATCCTAAATATGCTAACAATAAGTAAACTGCATAAATTAAATGTAATTAAAATTACATTCTGCATAAATTAAATGTAATAGAAGATTGAATGGGATATCATGAAGAACGATATCATTTAATTCATAAGAGTGAGAGAGAGAAAAGTAAAGATTTTCATATAACAATAACATTTTAATTAGACATGTAAGTCCAATTCTCTAAGAAGTCCACGTTGATTTTTCATATGTACAAACTACTAGTCTGTAAACTATTATTTCGTAAGCACAGCTCTTATACAAAGCAAACGTTGTCACGACGTGACAGCTGTAGAGCGCCATATTGGACTAAGCAATGGTAAAGATCATGGTAGAATTTAAAGGAACCTCATTGGTGAAGCAATGAAAAATTACTAGGAACAGACCGGTGTAAGTGGTGTCATATGGATTGTGTCATGTTAAATGACAACTTGAGAAGATAATAATTCTTATATTTAATTATTTCTCTTTAATACATCTGTTATCATATCCTGGCTGAGAGTCCACAATTGTGCAGCTAACGCAGAATCCAGTGCGGCATTCGATGGTTGGCAATGGCAACAGTTGTTAAAATAGCTGCCTGTTACACCCTCTAATTCAGGAGCAGTAGCGCAGAATATAATAGTGCTCGCTGCTTGTTGCTGGAATACGTTTTATGTAATTCGATCATTATTTTACCTATTCTTCATAATATGAACATAAATCAAAAGGGCACAATAACATAACGAAATAATAAAGTATTAGAAAATGCAACTGAATAGGATTTTATCATATAAATTCATCTACATATGTACTAAATATTGAGAAGGAGATAAAACTAAACGATCAATCCTCTTTGTATTATTTTAAAGAGTACCTATACTATTCAAAATTTAAATCTATAGTGCTTCAAATAGATTAGGAGATTTATACCATACCAATGATTTTGTAAATGGTCGTGCTAAGGCAAACAATAATCGGTACAGCCACCAATGGCGCGATAAGGATGTAGACACTAGGTTACCAGGATGACAACCAAATACGCCTACGGAGGGCCATTGGCGTGCCAGTTCCTGCACGAATAAAATATTACAGAGCTTTGATTCATTATATGCTGCCATCGCCCAATACTTGTATGCTGGTACAGACAAAGTTAACTGGTGAAGATCTTCTACAGATCGTATTGATGAAAATCTATCAAAAGTATATCTGATTACAAAAATTCTCAATATAAATGACATTATACAAGAGAACGTATCAAGAAGTTACCTATGTGATTCACTGGAAACTACTACGATTCTAGGATTGTTAGAGCTCTGTATAGTCTGTTTCAATAGAAGCGTCAAATAAAATTGTGACAAGTGATTAACTTGAAACGTTGTCTCATAACCATCTTTTGTAAGTTGATAAGGTAGTCCAAACACGCCTGCATTTAATATAAGAATGTCTAGAAATCTAAAAAATTAGAAAATTCCATATAACAAAAATAACAGTAATATATATCAAAATAATTATAACTACTAAAAAATTTACTTAAATTTCTGCTTAAACTGTTCAGCAGCTTCACGTACACTGCTCAATGATGATAAATTCATTTCTAAAGCTACACAATTTGCAGTATCTTTCTCTTGTCGAATGCGTCTTATAGCTTCATTAGCCTTTTCCATATCTCTACAAGCTAATATTACATTACAACCATGCAAGGCTAATGATCTAGCTGTTTCATATCCTACAGAAAATTTTGTCTAATTAGTAAAATTGTACAATAATGTTATAACTATAATTATTCTCACTTACCAATGCCTGTATTAGCTCCTGTAACAAGAGCAACTTTGTTACGCAGATCTCGGCCATGTAACACTGCCAAAGCAGTACTACTTCCATCGAATCTTTGTCGTATTATTTGAGACATCTCTCTGTATTCAGTAGCAAATGCTAATCGTGGATCAGTGTAAGTTGTTGTACGATTTGTATGGTCGATATATAGAACTTTACCGTCATCTGATATACATCTCTCCCATCCAGATGGTAAATCTATTTAATTTTTTTAATTTAACCTTTACTTTTAATTCTATAACAGTTAACTTTTAACACTCTTAATAATTTAACAAGTTCTCTTTTTTTTACTTTAATATCAATTTTGTCTAATACAAAGTGATCAATAAATTAACATAAAATAATTCGATAAAGTCTTACAATGTAAGGGGCCGAGCACAATTAAAAGAACAGGGAACTGGCAAAAAAAATTTCAACTTAAGCTCGTAACACATACAAAAACATAAAGCAGTAAGCGAATTGGCCAATCATAGTAGAGACTGTAAGGCTAGTAGTGAATTCAATGTTGCGATTTCCTTAGTGCTTACGTCTTTAGTTTCCTTACTGCCTTACGTTTTTAGTTGCTTCTTCCATTTACACCGATTCTCAGATAATTCTCACTTGCGACATCATAACTCAATTGAATGTACGTACCTTTTGCATTTTGACAAGTGAGATTTAACTGAGTTTTTGCCTATAATCTGTACAAGATCGAGACCGTGTGCTTTAGTGAGTCTCGTAAACTCACTTTAAAAGTGAGATTCGAACCTGTGTTGTCATGTAATAACTTTTTACCAAAGTGAGCAAATAATGACGTCATTAATCTGAGTATATGAAATACTCAGCTCACTTTAGACTCGGTTTTACTTGTGTACAAATGGAAAGCAACTTTTGTTCGTGCTATGGGCTTTATAAAAAACTATCGATGCTTTCTAGCAAGTAACACAGTGTGACCCAGTGATCATGTAATCTTTGGAAGCTATCCAGCAAAGGCATAAATCAACTCAAGAGTAATTCTCTCTTTGTTTCTTACTGATTATCGACAGGATGACTCTTGTGTCAATTTGTGTCTCTTGCTGGAAAGCTCCCTTCATTTAACATTAGTAAACAACAAGAATATAATGATTCACTGTGTCGTCTGTGTCTCTTGCTGGAAAGCATCCTATGCACATACTACAAAATACACAGTTTTTGAAAGGTTGAAATTCTTATTCTCCGTTCCCTATTCCTTATTTCTTTAATTGTGCGTAGCCCCTAATAAAGTGAAATGAAAAAAACAAATGTATACCTCCGTTGACGATCTTTTTACGGCCAGTTCTAGGATGCATCCACTGCGTGCCCTTCGTGTAGTGACTGCAACACGGTATTTCGTGAGAATACACTCGCCTATCTCAATTAATCTTTTCGTATCATGAGATATGCAAACTTCATATTGATTACTTCACGTAATAAACGTTTCCATCTAATGTTGTTCTCTCTTCCCATCCTGGCGGTAACTCATCCTCGCTATCGGAATCATTCAAAATAGCCATGACTGATTCACTGAATCCATAGATCGGTTTTTCGTGGTTATAAACTTAAAATGAAAAAGGAAAAAGGTATATGTTTGACAATTTGATATTTGTCAAAACCGAGAAAAGGAGTTCTAGTGCAGTTTAGTCGAGTGCACTTTAGTTCAGTTTAGTGGAGGAACAAAAAAACAGATTACAGACCATATGAATCCGTATTCCAATCATGGTTATGTCAGATCTCAACCAGAGCGCCACCCATGTATCATTGCATCCTTGTTATTTACCAAAAGTTAAACAAGGACGACATGGCACTTGGAGTGGGAATCCGAACACGTTTTTGTACATACGTCGTAATAAAATAATTTAATTATTAACAAAAGTAAATAAAAAATTTTCCTTTATTTTTCGTTTCACCATATTTAAATTATGCTGCGCTTGGAAGGAAGTTTCAACAGCAACGATTGGTCGCGTCATATCCTTTTTTGGCCAATGAGAATGGAGACATCTTTGGCCGGACTTCTATTTCTAGGGTCTTTGAGCGGAACCAATCAAAAATCATCACTCGGTGTCCAAACTCTTTTGGTTCCTGCACAATGGACGCGGAAACGTTTACCGCGCAACAAAACATGACGCGGCACTCGGCAGTGGCAGTT
>NW_017299641.1:1055949-1063895 GCF_001594075.2 Trachymyrmex cornetzi
GAGTGCACTTTAGTTCAGTTTAATGGAGGAACAAAAAAACAGATTACAGACCATATGAATCCGTATTCCAATCATGGTTATGTCAGATCTCAACCAGAGCGCCACCCATGTATCATTGCATCCTTGTTATTTACCAAAAGTTAAACAAGGACGACATGGCACTTGGAGTGGGAATCCGAACACGTTTTTGTACATACGTCGTAATAAAATAATTTAATTATTAACAAAAGTAAATAAAAAATTTTCCTTTATTTTTCGTTTCACCATATTTAAATTATGCTGCGCTTGGAAGGAAGTTTCAACAGCAACGATTGGTCGCGTCATATCCTTTTTTGGCCAATGAGAATGGAGACATCTTTGGCCGGACTTCTATTTCTAGGGTCTTTGAGCGGAACCAATCAAAAATCATCACTCGGTGTCCAAACTCTTTTGGTTCCTGCACAATGGACGCGGAAACGTTTACCGCGCAACAAAACATGACGCGGCACTCGGCAGTGGCAGTTGCTGGATTCACCCTGTATCCGATTTTCGTCGTACGACGCTCTTCAACCAATCAGAAAACAGAATTCCGATGAAATGAAGCAAAATCCATCGGAATCCTGTTTTCTGATTGGTTGCAGAGCGTCGTACGACGCAAATCGGATGCAGGGTGAATCCAGCATTTGAGTGAATTTTAACATCGTGGTACTTTGTTAATCTAGTGACTTTAATAATTTATGACTCAAGAATGCCATCTATTTCCGCTTAAACGAACGCCCGACAAAAGCGCGGGTAACCGTCCCTCAACCTCCAAACAGTCTGAAACAGTCCAAATTTGCAAAGAAGCTACAACTAGTTAAACGAGTATAGTTGTTTTGTCAGACCACTTTTCACGGCAGCTGCATTTTTTACTCTGGGATCACTGGAGGACGCTGAATTTATCAGTGTTAGCGTAAAAGAATCAACACAATGTTTGAGGCACGTTTGGTACAAAGCGCGATCCTGAAGAAGGTGTTGGATGCGGTAAAGGATCTCCTAACCGAGGCGACTTTCGAATGCTCTGACTCGGGGATTCAGGTCCAGGCGATGGACAACGCACACGTTTCCCTCGTCTCATTGAATCTCAGGAGCGATGGCTTCGACAAGTATCGTTGCGATCGAAATTTATCGATGGGGATGAGCATTAGTTGGTGAGCACGGACCTAATAATTTAAAGGTTATGCGCCGAACGACTGTCTCTTGAACAAAGAGGTTGTACTTGTGTTTCTTTTGGCTGCTTTTGCTTTATGTCTTGCTATATGAAGTGAAATAAATGCTTATGCAATTTATGAGGTTTGAAGTAGAAACGAAGCAAATTTTTGAGATATGCATACGAAAAGGATAGGTCTAGAATCAGAAAATTGTTATAATAATTTAATGCACTTTGTATAACAATAATCAATCACGAAACCTGCTTCCAGTATGTCAAAGATATTACGATGCGCTGGTGCAGAAGACACGGTAACCCTCAGAGCGTGGGACAATCCCGAGTCGGTCGTTTTTATATTTGAATCGCCCAACAAGGAGAAGCTAGCTGAATATGAGATGAAACTGATTAATATGGATCAAGAACATTTGGGTATACCTGTGAGTTTTACTTATCTTAAATTAATAGAGTAAATATTAATGAGCTTTGTACAATAAGTCATTATCTAAGTCAAAGCTGTTCAAGGTCAGTGTTTTTTTGGCTTGAAATCAACCGGTATTCACACCTATTACCATTCCTATTTCTTACTTTATTACTGTTTTGTCGTAGCGTGCGACGTTCGGTCTCAGTGACGACACTAGTTTGAAATCGTTAAAAATTTTTGACCTGTTTCTCACTGTTTAAAAGTATTCTGTACTAATATTACAAGATACTATCATTCATAATATATTTAACTATAAAAATATAAATAACAGAAAGACACAGGTCAATAACTATTAGCGATTTCAACCTAGTGCCATGAGACCGAGCATCGCGCACTATGACAAAATAGCAATGAAGTAAAGAATAGGAACGCACGGTAACAGGTGTGAATACTGGCACATTTCGATTTCAAGCCAAAAAACACCGACCTTGGACAGCTCTGATCTAAGCTCCAAGTCAGACTAATATTACATTCATCCATTTTTTGTCATACAACAAGCTTTTCAAGCCTGTCGATTAGCTACAGGACAGAAAGATTTTCTCAAATCTTTCTGTCCTTTAGCCACTTGATGTTTGAAAAATTTTATCATACAACAAGTGTAATATCAGCCTTAAGCTATAAGAAATTGATCAATCATAGTTAAATATGTATAAAACACTTGACTATGATTGGTCAATTTCTTATGACTTGTGATCTAAAGCTTAGATAATGACTTATTGTAGAAAACCTACATAGTTATCATTCATCAAGTAATTGCTTTACAGGAGACTTCATACTCGTGTGTTGTAAAAATGCCCACTGCAGAATTTACCCGTATATGTAGGGATTTGAGCCAATTTGGGGAATCTATAACTTTCGCATGTTCCAAAGAAGGTATAAAATTTAGTGCGTCTGGTGATTATGGCTCAGGTAAATATCAATGAAATATCAATGTATACATATACGCATACAAGATAAATATCATTTAATCAGGAGATAGAACAATTTTAAGCTTCAATACTGCAATTTTAAGTTTGGAAACCTTCGTTCTCATGCCTAACACTTATAATTAGCATTCTATCCCACTGTTCCACTACTTCCATAACTGTTCTCATCTCTAATTAATGTCTAATTGACTACATTCCTATACCAATATATAGCATGTAATTTGTTTTTCTCTACTTACGTCGTTGAAATGTAAACTCGACATTTTTCTCAATGTTGAGATTTTCTATGTCCAACAATAGATTGAAACTAATTGCAGAATTTCAGCTCTCAGTCGTTAACTGAAAGTATATTGAAAATTTTTCTAATCTTGTCAGATAGGTCATATTTTACTTTTCCTTGTTTGTTTTTACTTCCATACAAGATGTACTCATGGAGAGATATTTAAACACTAAATGAAATTGTAATAATAGACCAAGTTTTGTAGATGTATTTATATATGGATTTAATCAAAGTAGGAGTTGAAAACACTATAATGTTTATAAATAATGTTATACAGAATATTTGTTATAAAATAAGACGGAAATATTAATTTGCACAGAGACATCCTGTACATGCAGTTGAATAAGTGACTTACAAGCTGCTTTTATTTCTTTTTTTGCAGCTAACATCAAATTAGCGCAGACTGCAGACGCTGATAAGGAAGAAGAAGCAGTAATAGTTAATATGCAGGAACCAGTAAAATTAACGTTTTCTTGCCGTTATCTCAATTGTTTTGTTAAAGCTGGCCCTCTTTGTAACCAAGTTCAATTATCCATGTCTGACGACGTGCCTCTAGTATGTGAATATAAGATTGGCGATATTGGACACATCAGGTATTACCTAGCACCCAAAATCGACGATGAGGAAGAAAACTAAAAATATAACGATAGAAATAGAATTCATATACATTGAACTGTAATTAACGGCACTGTATTACGTTACTGATAGTTTTGGAAAATTTTGTCCTATTAACATTCGACATCGTCATATTTATTTCAATAGAAACTAAATTATTAATTGGCTTGACATAATTACAAGGAGATGATACCATACATGTATTTTACTGATCCAGAAAATTAAATATTCCGTTTTCCATTATTTGATATTGAGGTACAAGTAAGGCGAAGTTAAAAATACTTTTAAGGTAATATATTTTAATTTTACATTTAAAAGTTATTTGGCTCGTCACAGTGCTAGCGCAATGCAGAATTGACACTAAAATTTATAGTAGAGTGACACAATGATTAGTATAGCAAAATGGTGTCATCCTCTTAATCAATATTCACATTATTAATGTTTCAGAAACTGTGACAGTATTTTGATAATATCGCATTGTTCTTTTTTTATATGTATAAGAAGAACTCAATATATTTTCAAAAAATTTGATAAATTTTGAATGTTATATGTTATTCTTATATCCTAGCCTAGACCGAAATTTCAAATTTTGCTTAATGCAAGTACCTTATTTCTTATATGTTTGTGTGTATACGCTACTTTAATATAAAAATACATAATTAACTTACGAGCTGAAGGAATAAGAGGGCTATCATGGATGGAATAGCCTAGAAATAGTATACAGTTAAATCTTACACAATTTGGATTTATCCTATAATTACTCTAAGTAATTAAGTTAATAAGTAATCATTAAATATATTGATTTATACTATAGAATCATATTTTACACGCAAGCATTCCTCGACAGAGATATCTATAAATAGTAAAATCATTCATCATTTGTCCTCTCTTTGCTCTTGAACAAAAATCTGTTAACCCTTTTATATATATATGTGCACTACATTAAAAGGAAAAAAAGGAGGTTTAAAATATTCAAATAACACATTTTGGCAATATTTAATCAGCCTCTTTGGTATTAAGACCCTGATATTGCTTTCTTGTTTCAACCCAATCGAAAGTTGTTTAACGAGAGAGGAGTTCTATTATTTTCTATATTAAAAAGAATATTATATATAAAGAATGCGACACAACTACTCTTTAGAAAAAATAGTTTGTATAGATTTCTCTCCAATATGCAATTTTTTAAATGCGCTCAGTTATGTTTTCTTTCGGTGGAGATTCACACAGATCTTGACTCGTTTGTCGTCATGTCGTGCTCCGATTTGGCATCCATTTTATACGTATAGATACACGTTCAGTCTACGTAGTCATAATATTGAATATACATAAGATACTGTATGGTCTCTCCACAACTGAGACGCCATGCAGACAATACATACACACACGTGTGTATACACACACACACACACACACACACACACACACATATATATATATAGTCGGAAAGAAATGTGAAGGGTCTTTAAGCGTTCGTGCTACCATTACTTCCGTATAAGCTAGGATGTACGTATTTGTCATGCAGTGTCCTTAAATGCCTCAGCAAGTTGCTCTTTACATTGAAGCCTTTTTTACAATAAGAGCAAAGGAAAGGCTTTTCGCCCGTATGCGTTCTTTGGTGGATGACCATCGAAGCGTGACTCGGGAATTCTTTTTGACATATGTTGCATAACTTTTGGTGATTGTGAACCCTTTTCGGCTTAGGGGGCGCCGAATTGTTCATCAAGGCCAACTGCTCCTCCGTATGTTCCGTCTGTATGTGACGCACCCACTCTTGCGGCGTGGAATACATGTTACCACATAGATCACACTTCAGAGGAGGAAAGTCTTTGCTGTCGTCGTTTATATCGTCCTGAAACCACCGCGTTTTCTTCGTTTCACTATCTTTCGTGTGCGTATACGTTGTAAAGAATTTATGACACGGTACCTTTCGTTTCTTTCTCCGATTTTCAGTCATGTCAGCGTGCGTGAATTCTATATGTCTCACCCAATCCGACGGTCTGTTAAACGTTTGACTGCACATATCGCATGTCAGTGGGGTATACTCTTCCTCCTCCATATCTCCATCCTCATCCGCACTATGTACGATCTCCTGCGACAACAATAGAGCAAACGTTATTATCTTAAAATTTTATTATATTTAAAAAAAAGCAACTAATTGTCTATGGTAGCTTTAACTTTACGCACTGGTTTGATATCGATTTCATGGTCTATCGTGAGTGATTCCGACGGATCGATCGTTTCTTCCCAATCGATCGGCTCGTCCTTTACTAACAACTCCAAGTTTAGTTCAGTCTAAAAAAGAAAAAGAATATTAGGCTTTTCGTTAGTAAACGAGAGTACTTCTCTTTATTGCATTATTGCTAAACCTAAAAAAATTAGCTCACGTTTTCACCACCTTCGCTCTTGGACTTATTCGACTCGACGTCGCTGTTAACGGCTTTCTTCTTTTTGCCGTTTGTCTCGAGGTTTTCCTTGTTCTTGCTCTGCTCGTTATTCTTCTCCTCCGAGACTTTCTTGGTCTCAGATTCGTTGGTCTTATCCTCGATTTTCTCGGTGCTCTTCCTCTCAACCGACTTTGCGGGCTGTATATTATTTTGGCAAGCCGTGGCTGCCTGCTGCGCATTTTCGATTACCTTCTCCGCGGTCGGTTGTACCAGTTTGATCTTTTGTATTTGTCCGGTCAGCTGCGACGTTTCCCGCTTGTCGCGTTCGATTTTCTGATTATTCGATTGTATGTTCTCCTTCTTGCTGCTGCCGGTATTTGATCTCCAGAGTCCACGCACACGTAGTATGTCGCCGGCCTTGAGGACTCCTTCCAGCTGATCGTTGGTCACAGTGGCTTCGCCACTGTACATGTACTGTATTAGGATTTTTAACGTGCGGTATCCTATCTCCGTAGGCAACACCTACGGCATGAAATAACGTACGTCATTCCGTTATTCATCATCCACACGTGGTTTCGAATCTATTTGATAAGAGGTGAGAAGAACTACGGCGAAGAAAATGCATTAGCTAACGCTAATTGTATATAAGTTTGTACTCAAGTGAGAAAGATTTGGATTACCGACCACGATTATCGGAGCGTTGGTGTTGGCGCCGAAATGGCACGTTTGAAAAATGTGACTGAGGTAAGACGAGCAGGCCGCGAGGACGAATCGATGGGCCGCCACGTGCCGCCCGCAGGACGTGGCCAGTAAAACGTCCGCGAAGGATTCTGAGTGGAGCAGAGTCGCGACGGAGCTGTGCAGATGCGCTCCGTAGCTGTGCCATTTCAACTGATAATTCTCCGAGGCGGCGATGGCCATCTTCTCTGTATTGGACAAAAGCGATTACCATCTGTATTACAAAAGGCTATTATTAAATAATTAAAAATTCAAAGATATAATATTGTCTGCGTCGCACTTTGCGCACTAAAATGCACAATTTAATTTTATTATGTCAATTACATATATTGTGTATTCTACGTGTGATCGCGATGCACTTAATTTAAGTAAGAAAAGGAAGCCCGCATTGCATAGCGTAATCTCGTCGATAAAGCGATATATAATAATAAACCGATCAAATTGTACATAGTTTTGGTACATAGATCACAGCACCAAATTTCTCTCCGTCGGAGAGATCTTGCGCGTGATTTTTATCCATATCGCTATCGATCTAGCGTCGCGATTAGCGATTTTAGCGATTTTAACGATTGCGGATAGTCATCTGGAAAGGCGGCCGGGACTCGGAAGAAGCTATACACGTCGCGTCGCTCCCTCGCCACGAAGCCATCATCGTCTTACGATCTCGCGATCCAGCGAATGATTCTTCTTGAATCTTCATTCATTCCACTTGATTCTTTATTTATTGTGCAAGTGCAATCGTATCAATCATCCGCGTTGCTCCGATCCGAAAAGAATTACGGGACGATCGAAAGCGATTGTCCTTGTAAATCGATCGAGTATTTATAATTATACGACGTACGATATATTATCCTCGAGCTTGACGCGGGATCGTTACAGACGATCACCCGCACACGCGAGGTGTCAAGTGTTTCCTTGGTCACGCTTAATCCAATCCGCGCTCGTCGGTCGTCCGCTGTCGCCGCCCGTACAGAGATCAATGCAGGCCGATAAACGGCAAGTTGCCCGCGTCAAAGTATCACTCCCGCCGTTTGCTTGCAATTCAATAGCTTGCAGCTATATCAATCGAATTCCCACCTAGACTTCCACTCTTCTTTGCCGCAGATTTACTCGCGTGTTTATTCAATAATATCCCTGCTTTCCTTAAATTCCCGCCGATTGCTGCCGATGTTGCGCGCGTATATACCCCTTTTACCTCGAATATTCAATCACACCGCGAGAACACTTGCAGGTGACACCGCGCGTTGATTACGACCGCGTTGACGAGCGCTCATATAGCTCGTAAATCATCCACGGGGAAGAGAATGCGCGTCGCGTCGCGCACCCTCTTTCCCTTCTCCCCTCCCTCCCTCCC
>NW_017299641.1:1063908-1064338 GCF_001594075.2 Trachymyrmex cornetzi
CTCTCTCTCTCTCCGGCCAGACGTCATCTTTGCCGCTGTCGCGATTTACCTGAGAACATCGGCGCACCGGTAACGATCCACTTGTATATAACTCCAGTCCAACTGGAATCGCGCAATTTTACGCGACGATAAATCCGAACAACAAGGAGGGCAAGGAGAAGAGGACGACGGTTGACTTGACGGCAACGTCGAGGCTGCGTGGACGAGCGCGGTGTAGCTCGCGCGCGTCGTCGGTGTTTTGAAAGGCGCTTGGCGCGGACAGGACGTACGGGGTACGGGGCAGATACGAGCATCGAACGAACCGCCGCGTAGGGGCCTAAAAATCGATATTTCGGTCTTTGCTCCATCCTCTACTCCGCTCCGCGCGGCGTGCGGCGCGGCGCGGCGCGGCTCGCCGGCTTTCGCCCGTCGCCGCGGCCGGCTAGAGAGG
>NW_017299641.1:1064666-1076521 GCF_001594075.2 Trachymyrmex cornetzi
ACCCGCCGATTCTTCTTCATATATACGATGCCTGTTGATTATTTTGCGTACTTTTCACACGCGAGAGCTTTCTTTCTTTTCGTAGAGACACATATATATAATATAAACCCCGAGTGTGTATACGTCATTCCGATTTGTTGCAGGCTATCGATTACCTGCCGTTCGATGATCTACCCTTCTCTACTCCTCCCGTAGGGGTTGGCTCTGGCTCTCTTCGCGATATAAACGTCTCTTGAGAGACTTAAACTTGAATAAAGCTCTCGGTGTTTGAGAAAAAATCTTTTCAGCGGTTTTTTTATGTAATCTCATGGCTTTTTAAATTATAATACATATACTTTTACGATCGATGTAAATTGTAAATTGTAAAAAATAAAAAATTGAACTGCGAGATGTGTAAATTACACGCAATGTTGATTTTTACGTGCTGGTGTAATCGAAAGACGCGCGTTTCTGTAGCGTCGTCCAACGCGATGCATGTGTATAGATCCCAGCATCCATTACGGAGCTAATGCCATAAGAAGTGTTTTATATCGATATACGGTAGTGAGTAGATAGCACAGACGTGTAATAATACCTCTTGACGTATCTATATACGATGTGACGAAATCTCTACATATTTTCCGTGTCATCGGTGCAGCACATTGTCACGGATCTATATGGATCATCCTCGCCGGGCTTTGTCGCGTCCGTTTCGCGAAAATTTCACAATCGAGAACGTCGCTCGCGTGCGCGAAGATGGCGGGATTGTTCGATTTTCAGGATTTCCTTGGTCACTCACACACACCACGCGCGCGCGCAATGCACCCGTATACGTACGTTATGTACGTGCGTGCGTGCGCGCGCGCGCGTGCGGCGACGTGCCGCATTGCGTCGACGACGACGACGACCCATTTTGCAACGGGGGCGATAAGTCGCGCGCGCGCGCGCGCGCTCGCCGCCCTCCCTTACCGTTAAATATAATCAATCTCTTGCGCGACGATCGACGAGCACCTTCTTTTTGTATTTTTTTTCCTTTTCTTTTTTTTTCGATCTTTTTTTACCTGTCATTGCCGCGGAGAAGCGGCGGTTAGATCACGCCCGCGTCCGCGTCGTTTCGCGTGAAAGATCCCTGTGGGTCGGATCGCTGGGATGGGGATCGCTTCTCTGCGCCGCGCAAGTTTTTAATTCCCGCTTGACGGAGATCAACCTCGAGGCGTCGCGCAACCAGGCGCAACGGAAGGGACGACTTCCCCTCGTCGGAAATTCCGATGATCGATGATCGACCCGCGCGAAAAGGGCGAACCGAAGGTTTGAATCGCGATCTCTCGGGTCGCTCTCGGGTCACGTGGCGCCGAGTCACGTGGCGCTTTCGCGCGAGGTCGCGCGAGGTCGCTGCGCGCGTTTCGCGAGAATCGCGCTGATGCTGAATCGCGCGAGCGGAGAGTAAATGGACTATGGAGAGCACGTTGTAGGCAGTTGTGGTCGACGGTCGTGTGGTGTGGTGTACTTGACCGTGTAAATAATGCGCGTTGTCGTCGACGGCTGAACTGGACGCTCATCGCGCGATCGCAACGATGCCGACGAGGACGCTAACGGTTTGAGGCTTTGAGGGTGGCTGCGACAGAGTCCTCGAGGGAACCGTAGCGTGCCGATAGTGCCCATGAGTGGCCTGGAGTGGCCTCGCTGACCCAATTCCTTCGACTGCCTTCGACGCGACCGCAACCCTTTCACCGCGACCCTTTGTTTTGTTGGCGGTCACCGAGACGAACGACAACGACGACGACGACGACGACGACGATAACGATAACGATAACGATAACGACGATGTCGACGTTACATGGATAGCTAGAGATTCACGACGATCTTGCAGAGAATGGAACTCATTTAATAGTGCTAATTTCTCCGCCAGGTTCCCGTCGACTTGAAAAAAAATAGCTAATCTCAGAAAAGGTTAAGTTGTGTTGGGTGATCCGATCGCAGGTGAAACACAAGCTCCACGAACAGGCGATCACAGACGTTACGACGAGTTGATGATTAATACATGGATGCCGTTGCCGTTGCCGCCGCCACCACCACCACCGTCGTCGGCACATGCAGCTTCCACTTTTTCACCAGACAACACGGACGAGATGAAATATGCCTGTCCGAATTCTCGAGTGGGAACAAGGCCCAAGGGACACAATCACACGTTTGTGATTAATCTCCAGCAGCCTGTTGCCAGGATCCATGCGTTCATATATAGCAGTATGTGAGACAAGTTTCATCCAAAATGCCTCACATCACGCGAAAATGGGAACTATTCCCAGGCAGGAATCGCTTTTGTTGCGATGGCAGAGTAATGATGGCACCACAGACTGGAGTATTCTATGTCACTGTGTGCCTCATCGTCGGAACAAGTGGACTGTTTTTTGGTTTTGAGTAAGCAATGCATTTTATTACATTTATCTCCAAGGCTATTTATCTCAGTATATAACTATTGGATTTTTTCTCAGATCAGGTTGATATTCATTGATTTATTTAAGATACGTCCAATCCTACAATATAATCTTGAGATTCTATTTAACCAATAAAACACAAATGTACGGCATCTCAATCTTCAGTACAAGATTAAAGAATACTATCTTTAATCTATTAATATATTGTATACCTCGTCATCAGAGCAAATGAATTGTTGCTTGTTTGATTCATAGGTCATTTGATTACATTTGTCATCAAAGATAAATCTCAGTAGTGTTTAGACACATTTTGAGCTGTTACAGCAACTTGTATATCTTCTATGCTAAAGTACATTGGATACTTTGTGAGACTAGAATGATAAGATAAGATCTCGTATAATTTCAAACATGATACAATTCTGAACAAAATAAGATTAAGTTCAAGTTTAGTAACCTTATTATCACTGTATGAAGGATGTAAACCAAGGGAAATACCTAATCAAATTTTAGCGAAAATTGGTTTCAATCCTTATTTTGTTCAGACTTGTATCATGTTGAAAATTGTACCACCTTACCCTATTCATGGGATCTGATCTTATATTCAAGATCATTTTAGGACTAGGACATATGTAGTTTGTCTTAAATAATGTCTTAAGGTGCTAATACAGCCTTCAAATTCATTTGTGATATCTTAAGACCGTACTTAAGATGGTTTTGAATATAAGAATCCACTATGAATACTGATCTTAAATCTGATCTTGGTTCTTGGATGGAATCTTAAGATTCTTAAGATTCCAGCTATTAAAACAATTATATTGCGTCGCAAGATATCATATTCGAGATGATTTTGAATACAAGATTGTATGGATTACAAATACCATCCTTAATCTATTAGCACCCTGTATGCCTCATCAAATGGATTATTCTCTGATCTTCTAAATAAGTATTATCTACATTGCGTTATATTATATGTGATATTAAGAATAAATCTCTAAAGGTTATAGAATTAGGAATATAAGCAACTTGTGTATTCTAATCAAAGATACATTGGATACAATTAAGATTCATAGTTTAATCTTATATTTAAAATTGTACATCTGATGTTAAAACTGCATCCAAATGAAACAATTATACAGCATCTTGATATACAAGATGTTTGTATTGAAGATTGGACTGTAAATGCTGTTCTTAATCAGTCAGTAGGAAAATTAGTATGCTTTTATATGTAACCAAATGAAATTTCTGGACAATAGTTTTCTTTTTTTCCAGTTGTCCATATCTGGCACTACACGTTACACCAGCAATACCAGTAATAGGAGCTTTATTATTTATATTTGTAATGTCTGCTTTATTCCGCACAAGCTTCAGCGATCCTGGAGTAATTCCAAGAGCGACACCTGATGAAGCAGCTTACATTGAAAAACAAATTGGTATAAATATTATATAACTAGACTACTTATAGTAATTACATGGTTTAATTTACTTATTTTAAAAGACTAATAATATTTCCATTTAGACATAATAAACAAATGTTTATTATAAGATTTGAAATGCTGAGTCTCAAAATATTTTTCATAATAAATTGTAGAAGTACCAAACAATGGCAACTCTAAAACATACAGACCTCCTCCCAGGACGAAAGAAGTCTTGATTAGAGGACAACCAGTAAAACTGAAATATTGTTTTACATGCAAGATATTTAGGCCACCTAGAGCCTCTCATTGTAGTTTATGTGACAATTGTGTAGGTACGTATCTGTTGTTTTATCAAAGTTGGATATACTTGTTTTCTTTCTCTTTCGTATTATTAGATACTCGTTAGGGTTAATTTCGAATAAGATATTACTTCAATCACAGATAGAAATTAAGCAAGAGAAATTTGAAAAATATAACTATTCTTGCAGAGAGATTCGATCATCACTGTCCATGGGTTGGTAATTGCGTGGGCAGAAGAAATTATAGATATTTTTATGCTTTTATAGTATCCCTCGCATTTCTTTGTGTTTTTATATTTGTATGTGCAGTCACGCATATTATTATGCGTAAGTATATTAATTTTTGGGTAATAAATCAATAAACGCGCAATTATGATTATGACGAAATTAACATTTCGTATATGTTTATTGTGATTTTAGTTACAAAAGATAGCAAGCCGTTTTTAGAAGCTGTAAAATTATCCCCGAGCAGTGTAATTGTAGGAGTCATATGTTTCTTCTCTGTTTGGAGTATCTTAGGCCTCGCTGGTTTTCATACGTATTTAACTAGCAGCAATCAAACGACTAACGAAGATGTAAGTACGTTCGACACACATATAAAATCATGTATAAATTATGTCAAAAGTTTTCTTTAATTGTTGCTGCCACTTTTTAGATTAAAGGGTCGTTCACGAATAGAAGAGGGCAGGATAATTTTAATCCTTACAGTCAAGGAAACATTTGTGGAAATTTTTTTTATGTGTTATGTGGACCGGCCCCACCTAGTTTAATCGGTAACATCTTTCTCGTACAAGCTGCTATAATATTCATCTATGCAAATGCGCAAGTTATAGAATCAAAGGATATAGTTATGTCGTCATCCATTAATTGTGTATTGAGTTCATTTTCGGATCATATCGTTTCAGATCGAAGAGGGATAGTCACACCTGAATACCGCGCAGAACATGAACGAGTTGGTGATGATAATGTAATTACTAATAATAAAACATACGGTACTACCAAAATTGTGCAGCCTCAGGTAATTATGTATAATGTGTTTACTAATCTACTTTAATAACACAGTTAAATACAGTAAGAGATGTACAATAATGTATACATTTTACATTGTCATTTTTATTATTCATTTTGACAGTCAAACGGTACGACGGTTCAAACGAGTCCCAGTACGGATCTTACGGGCTCGATGAATAACTTGATCAGTGGTCAACATTCTCCAAGAATAGAGTCAATAAACGGTGAGTTGACTCTCTTGAGACATCCTACACGTTGTCCCGAGGATTTACCAAAATATCCGCGCCAATACATAAACGATACTTACGTGCCGCCATACCCGGCGCAACATTGCTCTCAGGATTCTGTGAAACATATTAAATATGACGAAGTAGACCGGTTAAATCCAGACTTTCAAAAATATCCGTGTAGATGCGAGGATGGTTTGCACAAGTATCCTCATAGGTGTAGAGAGGAATATCATAGGTGTTCGGATAATAATCTTATATACGACCAGTGCATAGGGGAACAGAAATATGGCATTGATCTTCAAAAGTATCCTCAACGATATTCCGAGGATCCCTTACGTTATAAGATAAGTGAGAAGAACGGTTATACCGATCTGCAAAAGTTTCCCCAGTGCTATTCCGAAGATCCATTACGGCTTTCGCAATCCCCGCATATGCTTAAATATAACAATTTGAGATGTACCGAACACAGCTTAAAATATCCAATAACGAAAAACATTCTACCGGCGCGTATATTAGGCACGGGTGGCATACCGATTATCGGACAGACCGCAATTGGCCTCGTGGTCAACAGATTCGGTTCCGGACCGCTAACTAACAATTTATCGTATACGGAGAATTCGTTATGCCCGAGCGATAGTACGGAGGAAGATCTTTTGAATCGTCGTTTTATCATGAGCTCATTAAGTGACAATGAGGACATTTAACGTTTATTATCAACTAATGACGCATTTTTAAATTATAAAATTCATTTATAGTGGATAAAGAGAATAATAAAATAATAATTATTACATTCTTATACTAAAGAAATCTTGGACTTGTTAGAAAACTTTGACAATTAGAATTGTAATTCGTCCTATTCTTGAAAAAAAATCTTTCACATTGAGAAAGAATGTACTGATTTGAGTGTATGTATGTATATATGCATATGTAAATGATTATACGTGATTGTTCTTGATTCTTTCAACTGAGAATTTAAAAAAAAAACTATATATATACAAATACCGAGAAGTTGAATTTAATTGTTGAGAAAAAGAGATCTATTTATTTTTTGAAAATACCATTTTGCATTACGCATATATAAATGTTTATTTAAAAAATGTATATTACAGTTATGGTGGTGAGTTTAAGGGTATATATAATACCGATTTTGTTTACTCTCTTGATGTGACTTCTCTTAATGATGTTCTTTTTAATTCATATTCTATATATTACTTATTATATAAACAAATACTATATACATTAAACGTTTAAACTTATTATTGCTTCTACATATATATTCAATATTCACGGTTCAAACGATATTTCATATTTTTTCATGAATTTTGCGCATAAATTTCTTTATTACTATTTATATATATAAAAACAATAAAAGTGCATAATGCAAACACGTTTTTTTTTATACGGTTCTTCACTTTTAAATTTATAGGTATAAATGCATTTGTGTGTGTATGTATGTGTGTGTGTATACATATATACCACACGCGCGCGCGTGCGCGCGCACACACACACGCACACACACAAAATTTAAATGACATATTTTTCTTAGTGATTAGTATAATTTCGACATAATTCAATAAATTTGTATTTCTTTGTTGTTTAAAAATTACGTCCTGTTATCGAGGGCTCAGAGCATACTACTTGGTAAGTTCATTTCATACATTTTGATAGTCATTGAATGTGTTTTAATATACGAATGACTTGATTATATTTTTACTAGCATAAATAAATCACGTGACATATTTCTTTTATATTTTTACGAGACTAATTCTGGAGCAATACATTAATTACAGGGTTTATGGCTTGTGACTAATTGGTTTATAATTTGGTTTTATATTTTAGATATATATTGTATATATAGAGAAGATAAAATCTTATATAATCTGTAAATTAGTTGTCAATATATACGCGGAAATGTATCGAAGTTTTTGTTTTTATTTAAAAGAAAAGTTCTGATTCAATATAATAACATTTAATTTTTCAATGTGCATCTGCTCTCTTTACAAATTTACAAAATTCGGTAAGATATTTTGTAATACCAAAGAATGTGACGAGTGTGGTTTGATATACTCTTTTTTTTTGTCTTCACGCATAAATGGAAGTAGTCTAAAAAAAAAATCAAACATTTTTGCAGTGTTATGTCTAATGTAAGATGTTAACTTTACGGAATGTAAGAATGTGTACTGAGAATTAGTGCATTATTAAATGGGTAATTGATTATAATATGAGCTTGCATCGCTGATATATTGTGTGTAAGAGAACACAAGGCCAACGCTCTGCACCTTTCTGATAATAATTGTACGATATAATTTTTTTTTCTTTCCTATCGATATTAAAGAAGTTTTATAACAGCTTGTTTCCCTTCACGGTTTAATAGCAATTATTTATATTTTAATGCTGTATGTGCACTTATTTTTTTTTGTACAAATTGTCCATGTCAACACCACCAAAATAAGACGACTTATCTCTGGCATTACAAATTTTGTTTTTAGGTAGTACCACGAACAGTATAAGTCAACTTGTTACCAACGAAATACCGCTAGCGTCTCTCAATATAGCACCAATTGATATCGATGAAATCGCTCCGCTGCCTTCTCGTCAGAGTGCCGTGGTCTCTTCCGCTCTGGATACATCTTCCATACCAACAGTAACTGTAACAACTCCTTTATCTGCGTCTAGACTTAGACTATTACAGGACACGACTATGATAGAGTCCGCCTTAGACTTGGATTCGTTGGAAGATGCGAGCATCGGTAGAGGAAGTCAGTCAGGTCTTATAAAAATGGGTGTAATATAAAATTTACAACTCGTAAAGATTAAGAATAATTGATTTCTGTTTAATGGATAGTGCAATTTCAATATTGTGTTTTAAAACAAGGAATGCAATTTGTTTGTATCCTCATCGAGAAGCATTCACACACGATATGATAATTAAATGCAAATGTAGCCGTCAATTATCATTAATTGCAAGAAATAGTATATTTTTACACGGTTTTATGCTTTTGTTTTGGCAAAAAAAAAAGATTTCGTGAAATTTTAAAAATTAGTAAATTAAGTCACAAACAAAATATAGGCCGGAATTCACATGCTATGATTAAAGTACAAATATAATTATTTTGATAATTAAATTTGTATAATTAATTGCATAATTAAGTTGCAATAATGTATTTAAATCATAATTTCGTATGACTGCTATTTATTATATCATAATCATATTTAATTATAATAAGCATATGCTAGAAAGAGTGTCGATGATATATCCCATTTTTGCAAATACATATTTCTGCGTTGAATGTGGAATTGTTATTAAACGTAGAAGCTGCCTATAGAAATTTTTAGAAAAAATTTTGGAAAGTATTATTAATATATTAATTAATTTATTATTTACATTAAATTATTCACAATTCTATAAGATATTCGCGATTCTATACAAGATATAAAAAAAAGTTGCTCGAAAGAAGAAATCATAGTGATGTAAAGGAAAGTCACATAAGCTACTTAATTTCGTTTATGTAAATTTATATGTATAAGTTGTGTCACATATAAGAAAATTTATTTTTTCAATGTATGACATCTTTAATTATTAGAAATATATACATTTTGCATTATTTCATATGTATATATACAATATTATGAAAATTAATGATTTTACTACATAAATATAAAAAGTTGATATAGCTAGGTGTGCATAAATCATATTTCTGGCACCTATTCGTGCTTTCATTTAATAAAGAAAAAGAATCAAAGTTACACTACGACAGAGAATGAAGTAAAAATATCTAAACAGTATAAAGGTGGAAGAAAGAAAAAGAGGAATGTTACTTTCAACATGAGTAAAGAACATTTATTGCCGGAAAAGTGTAAAACCTACGATATTTTTTTGTTACGTTTCCCCAGCGTTCTTAGAGATATTGTCTTTTTGAAGGAATTTGTCGTGTACAGTGTAAAAAGTTTTGTAAATAAAATTTTCATACACATTAGCATAGAGAATTTTACAAACAGAATATACAAACAAGATTTATTAAAGTAATGCAGTTGATAGCAAGCATTTAAACATTAGAATTATCACTGCCTAATTTATTAACAAATTTTGTAACAAAATTGCATGTTATTACCTATAATTTGGCATTATCATGCGATATGAGAAGAGTCATACTAAAGATATAAGGATTGCCATTACGAAGACTAAAAATTCTAAACTACTATTATTTTGTATATAAAAATACATGTGTATGATACGGTATATGTATATATTATGTAGATGTTATAATAAAATGCATATATAATATAAAGTTAAAGAAACATATTGTAATATTTTATTTTCCTGTAAATATATTAATAACAAAAATGAATAATGCATGTGAGAAAAAGATGAACGGCTGTACATTTTTATTTCACGCTTAAAACTTCGTAATATTTTTATAAATTTATGTAAAATTATTTAAATAATTAGGACATCCTATCTCATAAGATACATCCTATCTCATAAGAACATGATATTAGGTTAAAGAAATTTTATTATACGCTAATTTTAAAATGTGTATATTAAATTTAAAATTTTTGCAACGATATTTACATTTTTACGATTTTAAAATACATATGCTTTAAAATGGATACTGTATAGTATACATAACATATAATAAATAAACCGCTATTTCATATGTACCATGTATAGAATAAAATGTATACTATTAAATCATGAACTGGTGAACGAGGACTGCTACCAACAATATAACAAATGCAACACTTAAGCCAGTAAGGTACGTGGTCATTTGATAACTTCCAGTTGTATCAGCATTATTATCCAACGGTTTAGTATTGACATTGCTTTGACAGTAGAATTCTATAGGATCTGCATTAACATATTCGGTTACAATCGAATAATATATGTGATTTTGGTGCTGCTACAATGATACTTAACATTTTTCTACTCACCAGCTTGTAGTTCGACCTCTTTTTGAACCTGACTTTCTTGTACATTGAGATCTAAAAGTTCCTGCAGTGACAATAATGCTTCTTGCGGCCCTTCACCAGGAAACAAATAATCCGATAACGTAACTTTATTATCTGGTAATGCTATTAACACTCGTCTCGGTGGTTCATGCAACGTGATATTCTCTGAGAACAAGTTGCAAAGATGCAGAATATAAGTATCAAATTCTACTATAATATTTATATCGCATACCTCTCATTCGTGTATTACCTTCGGGAGAACCATTTTCTTCCTCTATTAAACTATCCCAATGCATTTCCAATCTACTTGCGAGAGATCTCACTATATCTTCTTTCACTGCTGTATTGGCTTCTGCAATACTAGCTCTCTGATGTACAAACGTCCTACTGACCAATTGTCCAATTAGTCGTATCGATGCGCTGCACGATGTTGTTCTTACGTCCATATTACTGTTATTTTGTGACTAATAACATTAATTTTATTTAATTTAACTTCTTAAAATACCTCTTTATGTAAACTTTAACAAAATTGTATTCATACTAACGCAGGGAATATATAGGCTAACTTGAAGTGAATTATTACTATCGTCTGTCTTATTTTTACATTCTTTATTGCTACTCTTCTTCCTCTTGCCAAGTGTTTCCAATGTGTCATCCGGAGATCTGACTTCTCCCTCGATAACGATGAGTGAAGAATCGATTAAATCTGCTACGTTTGTCAAAATATTCTGTAACGTTTAATGCTTTTAATGTGGTATTGTAAAAATAATTAAGTATTCGTTTATTAATACCTGTAATTGCTTCTTGAGAGTTTCAGGATCCTTGTCTACAGCAATAAGGTACAATCTGTCAAAGTCAACTAGAGTTTCAAGTTGATGCCACTTGGTTGCTTTTTCTTGGAATTTCCAATCGGCTGGTTTTAACATACTGTCCTTAGCAATATCTATGGACTTGCAAATATATCTAAAGGTAAAATTAAAACAGTGAAAATAGTGTCAAATTTTTAAATCTCCTTGAAGGAGTCAGCATACTTTTGTGCAATACTGTTAAAACTTAGTATCAGCTTCTCATCCTGATTATTTCCACAGAGGTACTTATTATTCCATGACAAAGTTTTGTGAATTGCACCAAGAACTGATTTAAGCTTTTGTACATTACTAGTATTATCTAAAGTATCCTCAGGTCCAACAATAAATACACCAAGAACCCACATTCCACCAGGTAACATTCTTGTAACCTGTAAATAAAATAAAACTCAACATCTAATCATTTTTTATATGATAAATACAGTAGGGGTTGATTAAATATACATATACATATATATATATTTTTGAAATTCTTTATTCTTCAAATACTTAGATATATTTAGATATATCTGTAATTACTTGATAAAATACTGATATTATTGCACCTTATTAAATATTAAAACTATATTTGTAAAGAGATATCAAAATGTTATTGACAAAGATTGTATTGGTTTTTAGTTGATTTGAAATATTAATTGTAAGCATATTTCTCTTTCTCCCCCCCCCCCCC